>NC_092224.1:37241848-37504348 GCF_036320965.1 Panulirus ornatus
GGTATAAAAAACCACAAGTGTCTGACGGAGGCTCTAGCGAACGAAGTATTACATCTCACATCATAATCCTGCAGTGCGATGGTGGAATGATGATAGCTAGTACGACGTGAGGGCATGACAGACGGTCACATAAAACTTGTGCACGAACGCGACCAGCCTCGACCTGCTGTCATCTTAAGACCAGAGCTGCAGTGGAGGCAGCGAGAGCAGAAGTAATTGTGGTGAACCAAGGGGGAGACAACAGAGGGCTGGCCTGTTAGTTGGTGCTGTCAGCTGTCGACCAACCAGTCCACACACCCCCCACTCCTCCCTCCTGTTCCCAACCCACACACATGTATACATGGTAAATGGAATGTTAACAAGATGCTCTGTATATGTATGATACATTTAATACTTGCTTTGAATTAAACAAATATTGTTGTCTATGTTCCTGTTAACATCATTTACTACCCTGTAACTTGAACTAAACGAACACACACTAAAGGATGATATAGTTATGTTAATAATTTCTATTTTGCCTTTGTCTCCAGAGAGACTGAACATCACACCCGCATACATACACACGTGTGGAGAATGTTCAAGAGATGAGGCCCTCCAAGAGTGTAAAACTCCCTCCTACACACAACAAGTAGGTAATTGCAGATAAATAATTACAAGCACACAGGCACACTCATAAACACATGGATATGATTATATCAATAAATACACGAATACGTACGAACAGACATAGAGATCGATGACAACAAACAACCAGTATACAAAAATATACAAACAAACACAAAGGCACACGTAGAGAAACAAGCACAGACATACGATTGCATTCATAACGAAAACACAGGGAAACATGGAAAACAAATACACACAACAAAACAGTCACAAACGCAGATGCACACAACAAACACAAACAGGCAAAATCATAAAACAAAAAAAAATCTCAAAAACAAATAAGGGGGCTTACGTAAAGATACACACACACCCATTAATCTATACAACAATGCCTTTCGTTATTTTCTTCTTCATCCAGGCTTTATATATTGAGTGTAAGCCTCACTCCTGGGCCCCAGACCCCAGGCTATCGTCCTCCCATCCTAATCCTCAGAGTCAAGTTGAGGATCACGGACGGGCTGGAGGGCTATACCAGGTCTTCTTCCACGAAGCACAGAAAAGGACAACACACTGTGGCTGATCTGAGTCAACCCATCGGGTCCTTTCTGTCACGTCAGAGCAATTCCCTTTTTTTTCTATCACTCATCATTTTTTCCTCTTTTTTTGACGCTTTCATAGATTCTTTGTCATTTCAATTGGATCTTTGTGAGTTTAACAACGTCTTTGTCAGTTCAGTCCATTAATAATTGCTCTTTTGTAGCAGTCGGGCGAAGACATTCGCCAGTCATGGCCACCTCGGAGGAAAGGAGAATAAAGTGTTGGAGGAGAGGAGCGTGGAAGAGAACGCCACAACATAGATCCATCAAAATTCCCTAAGAGAGAAGGACCACGGGTGAATGACATAGGAAAGATGGTCAACAGTAGACCACTAACCCCAGACCCGTATAGGTGGTCCAAAAGAACGATAGGAGAGTGTTTACGAAAGGAAGAGTTAAGGAGAAGTTCAGACTCTGAATTAGCAGAGGTTGAAATGATATTTTGTTCCTCCGTCCAACACATTCGTTAACAACTGGCGTTGTTCTTCGTTGATTCAATCGGTTCCTTATCGTTTAGTTGGTTCTTTGTCTATTCCATCGACTCTTTGACGACTGAAAGTGTTCTTTTTCAATGTACTCGACTCATTTTTTTTCCGTTTAATTGGTTCTCGGTCAGTTGGATTCGCTCTCTCTCTCAGTTTGTAACTTTAATCGGCACTTTGATAATCTTATAAGTCATCTGTTAACTTGAATTAACTTTAATTGTTTTTTTTGACGTTACTTTAACCGGTTCTGTGACCATCTCTGAGGTTCTTTGTCACTTCAATGGGTTCAATGTTACATTATGAGATTTTTTTTTATAAGAAAATCGGTTCTTTGTTACTCCAGTACGTTCTCTCTTAATCTAGGACTTTAGATTTTGATTTTTGAGAGTTCAGTGGATCTATTTTTCCTGCCATTACGATTTTTGTCAGTATCATCGGTTCCTTGTATGTATTATCGGTTCTTTGCAATATCAATCGGTTGTCTGTCCATTTCATCGACTCTCTGTCAATCTATTTGATTCCCTCCCAAGCTTTGAGGATCATCGCAGCCAAAACAAACTCGAATCAACCCTGAAGCTATCATCACTGTGAAGAATCAGACTCAAATGGTTATTTGTTCAGTCCCACTAAAGTGCTCCCCAGACCTTTATTATCATCCAGCAACCATTTCTGTTGAGAAATGGTTACCAAGAGATAATAAAACTTCGTTAAGTTAATCCATCTAACAATGAGCAGGTTCGTTAAGCAGTGAGATAGTTCGGTGAATGAGATGACATTAACAGAACAGTGAACATCCATCATAATGACCTGTTGGTCAATGACCCGGTCAAGAGAGGTCGGAGGAAACTCCTTCAACCCGATTTTTCCTTCTGCGTCCAGGGAACTCTTTCAAAAACGATAGAAAAGAAAAATTCCGAATTTGTTACACGATGGAACATATATGTGTAACTCAGTTCAGAGAAGAACTGTGTCGAATAAATCTATAATTGTCGATGATGAGGCAAACAGTGGCTGTTATCTATTATCGACGACGAACAGATCTTCGACACGACACGACGACACGACGATACGACACGACATGACGACACGACGACTGAGTTTAAAAAGCAAACAGTAGCCGGGAGGGACAATCTGTAATCTTTTTTTTTCTGGCTCTCTCAATATTGACAGGGGTATAATGAGGTTACCCAGTTCGCAGTTTAATTAGAGTTAACAGAGGAGTCTAGTTCGTGTCCACAACCAGTTGTGTGGAGCCCTCAGGGTCAACACGTGCGACCTTGGACGAATGTCATAGCTCATGTGATGAGTTGGCCTCTCACCACACGTCAGCCAACTGAAGATAAGGGTGACAATAACTCACTACCTAACTGACGGAGGCAAATGAGAGCTCTAGAGGTAAGTGGAGGTCAATGGTAGTTAGTTCTCTCTCCCGCGTCGTCAACGACCGTGCAAAATGAGGATGATCTTTTCGAGTCGTGTTTACAAAGCCTCACGAGCGACTTCATTCGTATCTGGAAGCGACAACACCACCAACAAACACGAACCTTAGGAAGACAAGGAAGACGATACATCAGTGAGTCCACATCTGATCGTATTTTCAACCTTTTGGTGAGGGAAAGATAAACGAAGACTCCGACTGACACTGAAGGAAGTCAAACACCCAAGACTACGACTATATATATAAGCTTGTGAGGGAAGTGTTGCTTGGGAATCTATGTGGTATACGATGGCTGGCGCATTTAAATGTGTGTGGTCGGTGGCGCAGGTTGGGGGCATTATAAGAACACAAGAAGTGAGGATACTGCAAGAGGCCTATTGGCCCCAATGCTAGGCAGGTCCTGAGTCTGTCCACCCTCCAACCAACCGCCGGAACCCATAAACTACGGCTTCTCATAATGTCTGGTTCTGAGGCCGACATCATCATCAAAGCACAACACCATCTCAGTTCCCACTCCAGAACTCTTCTGAGAGGAGGTGTTGAGTTGGGGGTTTTGTTATAAAGTGATCCTGAGCATCACTCTTAATTAAAGGGAGAGAATGACTGGCATTCTGTCCGTGCCGAGGTAAGAGCACTTACGGGAAAGTATTCCTGCAGTTCGTGAGTTACGCGTCCAACGGAGTGGGGGAGGGAGAATGACGGGAGCTGCTTTGTAATTCCAGTTTTCAGCTGTCACGGTTCTGGGTGTCATCGTCCAGCTTCCAGGAGCTCGATGTCACCGCCAATGTTCCAGATCGTTCTTATCTTTCGGCTAAAAACACCTCTATAGATAATTCTTCTCTAATTTCATTGGAAATTACAATAAAATAAGTAACAGTAACTTAAAAGAGTACTGGAGCGATAGCATATATGAGTTGTTATGTTAATACACACTATTGATAGAAAAACCTTCGAATAGTCTTGAATATCTATTAATTAAAGTATGGGATACTTTCAGATGCAAATTACATTCTCCTGGACACAACGTGGCACCTGTGTCTCAAGTTGGCTTTGGCCAATCGTGTAAACTACCGACAGGACGTCGCCTTCGTATTCTTACTGTGTCTTTGGCTTGTTCCTTCGCACAGCCAGGCAACGTGAGAGCGTATAGGCGTATGAATTACTTGCAACCTTCATGACAATCTACTTCACAGAAACAGAGAGAGAGAGAAACCAAAAATCTGCTAGCAACACTGTAACACTCTCACTTGCGAAATAAACTGTTACAGAAAACGATCCGAAAATGAGAAAACAGAAAATGTATTTCATCCAATAATTCTAGTCATGAAAACGAAAATTAACAATAATTTGGAGAACGATTCTGGTCGTCTCTAACATAGTAACATCTTGACAGGTTTCCGTCGATCTAATGTTTCTAACGCGCACGACACACATTCCAGGAACTTAGGTCAAACATGAAACTTTCTTGGCATCTTTATGAAATACTTGGCCTGCCAATTCGTGATTATTCATATCAATTTTCTTCTTAAACTGTTAACGGCTATGTGATAGTCTATGAGAGGGATAGTGTGGATCACTTAATGTTAAGTATAATACAAAAGTACTCAGTTGTATCATGATATCATCCTGACCCCGTCATGCACAGTTATGGCTCTTAATGGTTAATCTGGAGGCTTGAAACGCTCCACTTATATCTATCTATCTATCTATCTATCTATCTATCTATCTATCTATCTATACATATACATAGTGTTGCCAGATTTCACTTGCTTGAGGTTATACCGCGAGCGAAAAGTCACCTTTGGTGAGGCGGGATCATCTTCAGATAAGAGTACAGTCTCGTTAAAGAACTTCTACCTTCAAAGGTGTCAAAGCTGTCCCTGCTACTGCGTGTAGCGCAGGTAGTCTTGGAGTTGTAGGAGCCCCTGGGTGAGGGAGTCCTTTCGTAATAACCCTTGAATCCTTGGGTTTGTATAACAACACACACACACACACACACACACACACACACACATACTATGAACTATTTCCAATACAGCAGAAACATTTAATATTTTTCGTACCATCTCTTCCAAACAATAAATGTAGTCCATGATAATGACAGCCAACTAAAGAGATTTCAGTCTGTCTATATTTCATCCGGAGTTTTAAATGAAAGTGGAAAGTGTTACCAGCATGGGAGGGGAGAAACACACAACACTGCAGGGGTCATTAAAAACAGATACTGGGTAGATGACCCCGCCGCCATTCGCTGGCGAGGCAGATGTCGCGTCGATGACAAGTGTTCGCTCCAGCCTCACACACACACACACACACACACACACACACACACACACACCACTCCTCTGCCTGCCTGAAGCCATCTCGGTGTGCACACTCTCCTGCATAACTTGTCACATCCTGCCAGACAGTGTGGTGTTAAACCCATAATCCAGAGCGTCGATTCTTAATGTCATCACACGTTCTAAAGAATCAAAGTGAAGGTACAGACTAAAGGAAAGAGCAGAGTGGAAACTGGGACGAGGGAAGCAATCAGGTAGGACTCTAACACAAGGGGAAGTAAACCGTCATGTCTGTACTGCCTGGCGGACGTGTGTGGTGTACGAGTTCGACACCCACCCATTAACACGAACAGTACACTCGCTTTGATACCCCTGGACGCCCAGACATCTTCCTCCAGATACGCCAGGTGATGCTCCTGTTGATGAGAGTCATATAAGAAAACGATATGTACGTTCTTCCTCCAGTGAAGAAAAATGGGATATGAGAGGCTCTGAGGAACCCAGGGAGCTCCAAGTTTATCAGCCTTTACCTTCGGGTGACGCGACAGCTGAGACGGTGGTGAAAATCCTACTATAATGAGGCGTCTGTATTATCATGTTCCTCGCTCCATGCCTGGGCGACTGCATCACACACACACACACACACACACACACACACACACACTCTTCCGTTAAGACCAGACGTGTTCACAGGACTTCCTGTACCCTGTTATCGGCAAATGGTGGCACCAGACTACGATTTTCCATCCCAACAGGAAATGTGGCGACCCTCCCACACATGTTATAATAAAGATGAGGAAGGTGAGGGAGGGGGGGGGGGGTCGTCGTCACCAAACCAGCCCCATTATGACGGATGTGGCCAGCGGCTTCGTTGCGTTACTACTGAACGTCAACCAACGGGACGCAGTCTCTCCCTCTTACTCAAGAAAAATTCTTCACACAAAACTAACGGTAAAGTCAACAGACCTTCCTCGTAAGGCTGAACAAATACAAGTGTATTTACAACAGAGGATCAACGTATCTTCTTATGGTAATGTTAACAGGTCTAAAAGATATCTTTCTTTATCTATTCTTCTGTCTTTGAAATCCCGTCTTGGAAGTAGACGCCGTCGAGTCTACTCGAAAGACGGGATGGTTATGAGTCTACGTATCTACCGCTGTTGTGGCCCTCAGAGTTCACTGGTTAAATACGAAGCTTCGGATGACGATGAGGTTCGCTCGTTCATCCGCCTCTTGAGTTGATGCAGGCGTTGAAGCATCCGGTTACACAGTTGGTGTGTGTGTGTGTGTGTGTGTGTGTGTGTGTGTGTGTGTGTGTGTGTGTGTGTGTGCTGACCTTCCATACTTGGTAGAGTCTACAGAAGGCTTGTTTAATGGGTACAGAGTCTGCAGGGGGATGAGCGAGATACATGAGAAGCAGCGTGAATCAGTGATTCACCGAGCCAAACATCCCGTTTACGACACACGACCAGAACGGCTTCTTACCAAGGAGTTCCCGAAGTAACTTATGAGGGACGAACCGAAGCAGTTCCGTAAGTAACATATAAAGGAACAACCGAAGCAGTTCCGTACGTAACAGACACGAAAATGACCAATCGAAGCAGTGCCTTAGAACTACCGTCCAAAAGCAGTAACATTTAAGTACCACGAAGATTTTTCGTGAGAATCCTGAGACATGCGTTGCCTTACTTCATGAAACCAATACAAATATGGATGAATAAATATAATCACAAGAAAATTGCGGAGACGTTGGAGAACAAACAAATGTCACAGACTTTTCAAAAAAAGAGAGAAAATAAAACGCCTTTTGAGAAATGTGACCACTGAGGCACAGCATACAAATGCATACTGTGGTAACATCTCCGTGGTGTAGCGGTAAGCGTTCCTGACCGTGACGGATAGGTTCGAATCCTGGGTGTGGCAGTCGATCCACAGTCAACCCCGCTGTTCATCCATCGTTAGGCGTTGATCGATAAAATGGATACCTGGCTCAAGCTAGGATATATATATATATATATATATATATATATATATATATATATATATATATATATATATATATATATATATATATATATATATATATAACAATAATGAGATGGCCTTAATGACAGCCTCAGTTACCCTTGCTGTGTCAGCTAACAAGAAGAAAAGAAAGTGAAAAACCTGGAAGACAGATACACAACCTCTTAACTCCCAGGTCATAATAACGTGTTCCTGCACTACAGCAGCCAATTTCCAGAGCCTCCAAGATAAGAAACAGTGTCCAGTGGAGGATTCTGTGCCTCCGCCTTTATCATTTCTCATTTTCTTATCTCACAGACGTGAACACAAGCACCACACTTTCATTCATAATCATCCTCTGCCGATGATGCCAGAATAGGAGAGAAGATCTCGTCAGCTGAGGACAATGAGACACTTCAAACACATCTACATCATATTGTTCAGTGGGCCACAGAATATAACATGGTGGGAAATGGTAAGAGGGTAATTAATATTATTATTATTATTATTATTATTATTATTATTATTATTATTATTATTATCATTATTATTATTATCATTATTATTGTTATTATTATTATTATTATCATTATTATTATCATTATTATTATCATTATCATTATTATTATTATTATCATTATCATTATCATTATTATTATTATCATCATCATCACTATTATTACTATCATCATCATCACTATTATTACTATCATTATTATCATTATCATTATTATTATCATTTTCATCATTATCATTATTATTATTTATTATCATTATTATTATTATTTGTAGTAGTAGTAGTAGTAGAAGTAGTTGTAGTAGAATTATTATCATTATCATAAATACCATAAGAAGTAACATTATTTTCATTATCATTATAAATATTATCATCATTATCAATATCATTATCATAATTACCCTTCATATAATCTCTCTCTCTCTCCAGCTGAATTCATAACAGCTCAGTCATAAATCCCCATTCCCGAGGACAGACCAATATGACGTCGTATTCCAGCCGAGCCAACGTGTTCACGGAGGAGGCGACACACACACACACACACACACACACACACACACACACACACACACACACGCACACACATTAATCTCCCCAGCCACTCGACGTGACAGGGAACCACCCACAGCAGTTGCTCAGCCAGCTGGCCGCCGGGCTCGCCTCTCGCCAGGTGATCATCAGACTGATAATGTTTGCCAGTGGCTCAATACCTCCCCTCCTCCTCCTCCTCTTCTTCTTCCTCCTCCTCCTCCTCCTCCTCCTCCTCCTCCTCCTCCTCCTTCTCCTCCTCCTCCGCCGCCGCCGCTCCTAATGTTGTTTGCCAGCAGCCAACTCACAGGCAGAGCCCCGCGATGATGCTGTGGCCGCCTAAGACCATCCTGGCCGGCATTACGTCTGTCCTTGTGAACATACATACATACATACATACATCGCTCGCAAGTCCATTAGGTCGTATGGCAAGGGAAAGGGCATATTTTTGGTGCCAGGCGATGATGAAGAAGAAAAAGTAGAAGAAGAAGAAGAAGAAGAAAAAGAAGAAGAAGAGGAGGAGGAGGAGAGGAGGAGGAGGAGGAGGAGGAGGAGGAGGAGGAGGAGGAAGAGGAAGAGGAAGAGAAGAGGAGGAGGAGGAGGTAAACATTACATCAGCCTTCAGCCTCCTCCCTCACCTTCTTGCCCAAGCTTCCCCCACTTTAATTCACCAGGAACATGATTGCCTTTTTCATTTCCACTGGTGGGTAGAGTTTCCCCCAAGGGTAGAGGAGGGAGGGGGGCTAATTATCCTCTCCACGGTAGATGGTTGTTTGTACACACCAGCTGCCCAGGGAAGGACCACCCTCCTGAGTGGTGAGGTGGTGCCCGGTACCACCTCACATCCCCCCATGCTTGAATCACTGGTCTTACTCTCTACAGCCATCTTAACATCCCCCCTCACATGCACCATCCCTCTACTTCCTTGCTTCCTATTTTCACATCTCATTATCTTAACGCCATTTCAGTTTTCACTATGAATCACACGTCTATCCTAACACATACGACTTGCTACGTTCTTTTAATTTATACTAGGGTTTTAAACCACTCTAAGAACTCCTCAATTCTCTAATATCAGAAATTATTCTGGTATCATGCAGACCACACTTTTAAATTGGGCTATCCTATACAATCCCTCCTAACCAAGCCTAGCCAAGTGGGTTACCCTGCTCCAACTCGCTAATCATCACTTCTCTTGTATCCTCCTTGGTAAGTCTGCTGTATACCTAGTGAGGTCTGCGTTGGGTCTTCTACCTCCACAGTCCGGGCTGGGCATAGGTTGCTGGACCGGGTCGTTGGTCAACCGTGATGCTAGAAGCCGCAGGCGCCTACACACACACAGCCTTGCCAAGTTAATATCTTCAGTTTTCGCTTTCTGTGGTGTTTTGTCTATCAGGAGGTCCACCTTCAGAGTTTTGACCCTCGCCATACAACTCGTTCCTTACCATGTTTTCAAAATTCTCTTCCCCTCCTCCACCCCACCCCCACAGCTTCTCAGCGATGGAAGAGACCTCTACAGGCTATCAATGGTATGAAAAGTCAGCTGAATATATATATGAAAGGCCGGAAATGCTTCGTATGAAGGACGTCAACCATTTACAGAGAGCGTATCACAGCGAAATGCTGACCAGCTGAGAAATTGCCCACGTCATCATTTCTTTCTTCCTCGTCTTTCTCAGCACAGGTCGGACTCCCATCCACGCACGTATAGGCTACACACTCTACGGGTCTCACTAACCACGTCTCACAAACACTGATTTCTCTCCCAAGACGTCCCACTCTTCGAACACTGATCCCTAACGTACGATATTTTCGAAAGGCGGCAAATGAACACAGGCTGTCCCTACCCCTCTTACTAGCACCATCGTTTCAGAACAAGATATACTCACGTCGTTGAACATCTAATACGAACGTAAAGCAGTCAGTTCTCATCTCACCACCATACGTAACCCTCGAGCGTCTGTAACACACTACAACAATAACAGTCGCAGTAACATCGTAAAAAAAAAACCCTTGATGTATACGGCCGCACATACCTGGACGGCCCTGAGGATCTAGAGGCCTCCGTGGTGTAGTGGTCAACGTCAGGGATCGTGAGTAAGCACGGGCCTGCTCGAGGTCGACCCCGCATGAGTGAAAATCCAGAGTGGGGCAGTCCATCCACATCCAACACAGCCGTTCATCCCGAACTCGAAGTTGGTCGACCCTGCACATCCAGCTGGTCCTACACATCCAGCTGGCCCTGCACATCCAGCTGGCCCTATACATCTAGCTGGCCCTACACACCCAGTTGGCCCTGCACATCCTACAATTTCAGAGGCAAAATCATAAGGTCTACTAGAGTCTGGAGAGCGCGAGCTCCCTCGTCTGAAATTTGAATACTCACCGCTCCTCCCCCTTCATCATTTGCATACGCTACCTCCAATATCACTCTAAGCTTCCACAAGGATGGCACTTGACCCTTGTGTACAATGAACACTGCCTACATTGCCACCATCTCTCCTCATACTGGTCCCCCTACACTGCGTCCCCTCTGCAACCTTATGGCCTAATCTATCTTGCTATCAGAGAGTCTGACCTTCACCTCCCCTGGTTACTACATCATATCCAATCTGATACCGTACACAGTGGCAGTGTTCACACCCTGACTGATTATGATAACATCCCCAGCGACTCATGTATTTATCTCCGACACTCGTCCCTGTGAATGGCAGCTTGGTCGACATTCTCTTTCACCTTTTACTTATTAATTAACCTATCTCTCTCCCTCCCTGTGTGTTCATCGGTTTCTCTACTCCAATCACGAAGCTGTTTTCCTTCAATTTTTTCCTCTATCTCAATCTTTTTTATCACCAGGGAATGCCCTATTCTACTGAATGCACTATTCTGCCGGATCTCTGACCACTGAATGTACTATTCTGCCGGATCCCTGACCAATGAATACTCTATTCTGCCGGATCTCTGGGATCCTAAGCGGTTTCCGTCATTATCAACACCAGGGGCTCCCTCATCCCCTCCTCACTAGCCCCCAGCACTGCTGGCAAGCCTCCAGCCCATCTTCTCACCACCACGCTCCTCTAACACGTCCTCAGACCCCATCCTGCTCCTCTCCACGCTCTTCAAGAGGCTACTAAAGACCTTCGCTCTATTATTCTTGACGATATTCTCGTAAATTTTCTCTTCATTCTTCAAAAAAGAACAGTTGTAGACTGCAAGTTGCATCATCGTATCTTGAATTTTCATTATTGTATGCCACTTTTTATGCGTAAGAAGTCTGTTGGGGATGAGAGAGCTTGGGAAGTGAGTCAGTTGTTGTTCGCTGATGATACAGCGCTGGTGGCTGATTCATGTGAGAAACTGCAGAAGCTGGTGACTGAGTTTGGTAAAGTGTGTGGAAGAAGAAAGTTAAGAGTAAATGTGAATAAGAGCAAGGTTATTAGGTACAGTAGGGTTGAGGGTCAAGTCAATTGGGAGGTGAGTTTGAATGGAGAAAAACTGGAGGAAGTGAAGTGTTTTAGATATCTGGGAGTGGATCTGTCAGCGGATGGAACCATGGAAGCGGAAGTGGATCATAGGGTGGGGGAGGGGGCGAAAATTTTGGGAGCCTTGAAAAATGTGTGGAAGTCGAGAACATTATCTCGGAAAGCAAAAATGGGTATGTTTGAAGGAATAGTGGTTCCAACAATGTTGTATGGTTGCGAGGCGTGGGCTATGGATAGAGTTGTGCGCAGGAGGATGGATGTGCTGGAAATGAGATGTTTGAGGACAATGTGTGGTGTGAGGTGGTTTGATCGAGTAAGTAACGTAAGGGTAAGAGAGATGTGTGGAAATAAAAAGAGCGTGGTTGAGAGAGCAGAAGAGGGTGTTTTGAAATGGTTTGGGCACATGGAGAGAATGAGTGAGGAAAGATTGACCAAGAGGATATATGTGTCGGAGGTGGAGGGAACGAGGAGAAGAGGGAGACCAAATTGGAGGTGGAAAGATGGAGTGAAAAAGATTTTGTGTGATCGGGGCCTGAACATGCAGGAGGGTGAAAGGAGGGCAAGGAATAGAGTGAATTGGAGCGATGTGGTATACAGGGTTTGACGTGCTGTCAGTGGATTGAATCAAGGCATGTGAAGCGTCTGGGGTAAACCATGGAAAGCTGTGTAGGTATGTATATTTGCGTGTGTGGACGTGTGTATGTACATGTGTATGGGGGGGGGGGGGGTTGGGCCATTTCTTTCGTCTGTTTCCTTGCGCTACCTCGCAAACGCGGGAGACAGCGACAAAGTATAAAAAAAAAAAAAAAAAAAAAAAAAAAAAAATATATATATATATATATATATATATATATATATATATATATATATATATATATATATATATATATATATATATATTATATATATATATATATATATATATATATATATATATATATATATATATATATATATATATAGACACACACTCGATCGCCATTTCCCGCGCTGGCACCAGGAACCGACAAGGAAAGGTCGTATTCGCTCACATCTCTTCTTTAGCTGGCATGTGCTGAAACCACAGCTCCCTGTCTACAGCCAAGCTCCACAGACTTCCCATGGTCTGTGGGTTCTCGTTCAGCCTACCTACACCACGTCGACCCCCGTATACCACATCGTTCCACCTCATTCTATTCCGCGCACACCTTCAACCTGCATGCTCAGGCGCCCCCTCTCTGTCTCTCGACCACTGTATAACATATACCCTGAATGCCTCCATCCTGCCCCATGGGAAGCTTACTAGTTACATCGACGTCAAGAATCGAGTGAACGCATTAAGCCAACCGGAGGACTTGCCCACATGCAGATACTCTCCATCCTTCTTCGTCGCATCGGACATTCTCCACAAAGGATTACTCACTCGCCCTTCACTAGTTCCTTCTGTCGCGTTTTTTGCCCCAGAATGAGGCAAGTGTTCTCTGTGTGTGTGCAAACCTCTTTTTAGTCCATGAGTGCAGAGGCATTGCGTACATAGGACTGAGAGGCTTGGTGACGTCAGTAACATAGTCTGTGTGCTGTTTGGTGCGCGTTTGCACGTTGCTTGTGGCGCTGGGAGTGATCTGGCTTCCGTTGATGCTAGCCCAGTCAACGTGAGGTGATCAGTATCCCATTTATTCTATGGACAAAGGGACGAGGTAAAAGGGCATTTCAAATATTCATTCTAAACCGGCGGTGAGGCAGTTTATTGCATAATTCAATCCTCCTCTCTTTTTTTCCCCATCACTTGCGTAACGTTTACCTCAATAACCCGGCGGGAGTGGACGGGAACTGTCACCAATGATCAAGTTTGTCACATCATCAATATATTGCACAGGATTAAAAAAAAAGTACAAATGTTTTACTTTTAGAATTTGATTTTTTTTTTGGAAGCGCTTTTAGGTCAGATGGGCGGTTGCATCAGCAGGTTGACCCCTTCCTTTGATGTATTTTCACGTCAATAAACCTTTTTTGAATTTGAATTTGAAATTTGTCACCAACAGACTGACGCTGTCAACTGATACAGACATCAGCGACAAACAACACTCCCACTGGCTCACACTATTAAACCACTCTCACAAACCAACACTCCCATTGGCTCACACTATTAAACCACACTCACAAACCAACACTCCCATTGGCTCACACTATTAAACCACACTCACAAACCAACACTCCCATTGGCTCACACTATCAAACCAACTCTCACGTCTCTAACTATAAGGGCAATTTCTAACACCAGTCTCGCAGTGGATCCTAATGGTTGGCGACTCATCTGTTCACCATGAGATGAGTCTTACATGAATCTATCATGACAAGCGTAAAGCCAGTGGCTACCCGGCTCTGCCAGGTATCTACTGAATGTCAGCCAACCGACGTACATTTGGACACAGAGGTATAAGAGTTCACTTGCTGCTAGAGTCTACAGAGCATTTATATGCTGCTGACGCTGTACAGTGAAGAAGAATGGGGTGCACACAACAAAGGCAGACGGTCCAGGGTAAAACTATGGCTCGAAGAGAGTAAGGGGTCGAAAGCTGGCGAGGTCCTCCAGAGGACAATCAACTACGGCCACACAACTCGCGACGCGAGACAAGAGGAAAATCCAGACACCCACACAAACACGTCACATTCTCACCCCAACCCTGACACTTACATGTAATATTAGTGGATTTCCTCCAGCATGAAACAACCAAGCTAGTGTGATTCCAGCACTTGTACTACATTCTCAGGTGCGCCACACGTGCCTTATTTTCATCCCCTGGCTTCTCCCCCACCCCACTGAGGTCGACAATAGCACACGCTTTTCGAAGGAGTATTTTACAGGTGAGGCTGGGGAGTCTGTATAGCGATGACGTCAGCCAGCCACCCGGGCCCATACCTGGCTGAACTTCGAGAAGATAAAAGCGAGGTTGATTCTGCGGTCGCGCGGACCTCATGCCCGAACACATAACATCCCTTGCCAACCCATCCGGGAATTCATGATATTCTCGCTGCTGTTTGTAGAGTCGAGGACGTAGCTTACCAAGGGAGAACACAAGGAGAGTCAGATAAAAGGAAACCCAATGGTCTATGACGAAGTCATCCGCTGGATATATGACAGGAGACCCAATTGTCTACGTCAAGGTTATCTGCTGGAGGACAGTACATGGAGAGACAGATGACAGGAGACCCGATGGTCTACGTCGAGGTTATCTGCTAGAGGACAGCACGAGTATCCTATAATCCTAAATCTATGTAGATGAAAACAGGCTAGTTGAAATCGGCAGACACAGGAGAAACCCGCTGATCTCTCGCGAGAGTGCCACCTGGCCGGCCCACATACCACGGATACGACCGATGATGCACTACTTCCACAATGGTCTTGCACGGGTCACTCCATCTCACGCTCCGCTGATGAGGACCTCAACCTCTTCCAACGACAGACACGTCCCCCTGCCGTCCACAACACAAACTCAGGTGGCTTAATGACTGGTTAGTTGTAGGTGAGGGGAGCTCTACTGCCGGAGTAGTGAGGGCCGCTGTGTGTGTGTGTGTGTGTGTGGAGGGGGATGGTGGGTTAAAAGAGCAAACAACCATTTTGTGTTTCCCGTCCAGCCGAGAAGCATGACCACCTCTGCGACGGCACGCGACGAGAACCCTCAGGGTAGAAAGTCCCTGGGTTGTGTACGAGGCCCTGACCAAACCTGACACCCGGGGGATGACAATGATGACCCAGGGGTTTTCAGCAGGGTTGGTGTGGGGAGCCACGATCTACCCAGAGTGGTAGTTCAGCAGAGGGAGAAGCCTCACGGTAGTCGGGAGGTCACGTGACCTTGATCCACGACCGATGACTGAGATCGAGTCAAGAGGAGGAAGGGAGGAAGGTGATGGTGGTGCCTTGGGGTTATGCATGCCTTTCATGACACGGGAGGCAGCAGCGTCTCACACGGGAGGCAGCAGCGTCTCACACGGGAGGCAGCAGCGTGTCACACGGGAGGCAGCAGCGTGTCACACGGGAGGCAGCAGCGTGTCACACGGGAGGCAGCAGCGTCTCACACGGGAGGCAGCAACGTGTCACACGGGAGGCAGCAGCGTCTCATACGGGAGGCAGCAGCGCGTCACACGGGAGGCAGCAGCGTCTCACACGGGAGGCAGCAGCGTCTCACACGGGAGGCAGCAACGTCTCACACGGGAGGCAGCAGCGTCTCACACGGGAGGCAGCAGCGTCTCACACGGGAGGCAGCAGCGTCTCACACGGGAGGCAGCAGCGTCTCACACGGGAGGCAGCAGCGTGTCACACGGGAGGCAGCAGCGTGTCACACGGGAGGCAGCAGCGTGTCACACGGGAGGCAGCAGCGTCTCATTAAAACTAACTTGTTACCTGAGACTGAGTCGTCTGCACGCTTCGTGAGTTTCGTGTTTTCCTGTATCTGAGTCACATCTTACGGACGGAGGTAACGCATAATATCTGCACCGCGACGCATAAAACATGTATAGTGGCTGTTGCCAGTAACTGTGTGTGTGTGTGTGTGTGTGTGTGTGTGTGTGTCTGTTTATTTCCTCTTGGCTATTCTTAATGGGGTCAATATCGATCTTGTTGATAGAGATCTAAGCTTGAAAGAGAGTACGTGGGAGTACGTGGGATGGACAAATGACATAAGACCCAATGGTCTACGACAAGGGTTGTGGGGTTGCTGAACACTGCAGACCGAACCCACATCTCCCCACCGATTTCCCCCTATCTCCCGCCCCCACAGCTTTCCTGGCGATGGAGGAGACATCTATCGGCTATAACTGGTACGATATGTCACGTAGATATATATATAAATAGACAGTGAAGGAAAAGCTGGGTCTGCTGGAGGCCAGTTTATGGGACGGACAGATTAACAAAGGACCTGATGGTCTATGACGAGGTCAACTGCTGGATATCAGTTCATGGTTGAGACAAAGGATAAAAGACGATCTTTCACGAAGTTACCTGCTGCATGACTGCGCATGGGAAACAGATAATGGGAGACCTGATGATTAGCTATAAGGTTACCTTCTGCATGACGGTAAATGGGGCAACACAGATGACTGAAGACCTGATGGTCTTTGATGTGGTTACCGCGTGGACGACAGTTACAACCTAAAACCTGAATTTGCATAGACGGGAGAGTGACAGCAGAACAGACGCAGACCTGCATTAATGTGGCCGTAAATAAAACCTGTGATACTTGTCAGTCTAGAAGATGGATCCCTGGGACACGAGAGAGTTGGGGGGGTGTGCCAAGGAGAGGTGGTGGGGAATCGTCACCCTCTCTCCCTCCCTCTTCCTCATCTTCTCCCATCTAGTGACGTCACCGGGTGCAGCGTGACGTCACGTCCACACGAACAAAGCCCCCTCCTGCATCCTAGCGTGGCGGACTCCTGTATCCTAGCAGTGCTTGACGTGGCGGACTCCTGTATCCTAGCAGTGCTTGGCGTGGCGGACTCCTGCAGTTTACCATCCTGTGAGCCAGGTATACACCTCTACCTTAAGAAAAGATGACACTATTTCCTTCGTCTATGATGTAGGCGTCTTTGCCAGTGGTGACTCGTTCCTTAGAGAAAAGAATGAAAAAAAAGGAAACGGGACCAATTAGCGCCGTTAGTATGAAAGAATAATCAATGAAGGAAGATTCTTGATGAAAACATCACTTGAGTGAGCCACATGCAGTTCGACATAATGGGTTGGAAGATGGAAGGCTACGTCATACTAGGATGTCTTATCTTATTTAATTATCACTGCCCCAAAAACCCCCAAACCCAACCCGCCCCTCTCATAAATAGGCCCTGGTGTTACCAAGGACCTCCCGTCCAGGGGCTTCTGCAGTCAAAGGCTGCGCTACTTCCAGCAGCAGGGCGGCACTCCGAATAACACAGCTTCGCCAAAGGTGATTCTTTTTGTCCACTTGCGGCGTAACCTCAGGCAGGAGGAGTCCGGTAACTCCAATATAAGGTCTTAAACACGTACAGGCGGAGTCCGGTAACACCTGTATAAGGTTCCCTTACGTGCATCCAAGCAAAATCCTGCACTGTAAGGGTTGACATTTGCAATGAATTGTAACAGAAGTGTTTCATACGTGCTGTCTGCCACGAAACATGGCGTAATGGACAATGGTCATGATAACACAGTGAACGATGATCACATGATAACCATATGAGGAAGAGTGAGAGAGAGAGAGAGAGAGAGAGAGAGAGAGAGAGAGAGAGAGAGAGAGAGAGAGAGAGAGAGAGAGAGAGAGAGAGAGAGAGAGAGAGGACCGGCAGAAGCTGATAAGATAACAATGGGAAAGATATTCTTAAAGATATACAGAAGTGAGAGGATGGACAGACTGCCAGAAGACGACACTGTCCAAGAGAGAGTGGAATGGTGGCAACGATGTCTCTCACTGACGGGCTGGAAGTTTACCTGAGGCTGGAAGGAAGTAAGAGGACAAGCTGGAAACTTATCTGAAGCTGGAAATAAGTAAATACGATGACAAGGCTGGAAGCTTACTTGAGCTTGTAAGTGAGTGAGTGAGATAGACGAAAAAGAGAAAAATCTATGAAAACTAAAACCAAGAAGTTCTGAATGCTCATTCACCCCTAAGGTCACAGAAACATCATTCTCCATCACGTACCGGATACGTTACGTCAACACTATGTGCCACGTCCCCTGCAACCATCTGTGTCTCCTGACACTTTGTGCCATCTCCCCTGCCACCACCTATGTCTATCGACACTGTATATCATCTCCTCTGCCACCATCAGCGTCTACTGATGGTGAGTCATCTCTCCTGCCACCATCTGCAGCCACTGACAGCCAGTCATCTCCACCTCTCTCTCCCGCCCAACCTCTGCCTCCTGAAATGGGGAAACTCTTTTCCTGTCCACAGGAGGCCTGCGTGTCCTCTCCTCCAACATCTGCTCTGCGAGCGTCCTAAAGAAATAAATCTCCTTTGAAACTCAGGATGACGGAAGGAAGTATTATATATTCCTGTCTGACGAGGAATATCGAATTCCTTTGAAGTCACAGGCCGCTGGGGGCACCACATCATGAGCGGGTCGAGTTACAAAGGATCTCAACAGAGATACCAAGTTCAGGGGTGGATGGTATTCAAGTCCATAAATAGTAATATAATCTAAGCTCAATACACGATGGTATACTATCACAGGATTACCTTAATTCTTCTACCTTCCTAGAATTACATTTTTCGATTTCTAAGTGGACTGCTTCTGTTCTAATCTTCCTGTTTCTCAATTTGTCTTTCCCCTCTTCGTTCACTTTATCAGCTGCTGGATAACTGTTTCATTATGCCCTCTCCTTCCCTACGTACAGGTCATGACTAGCTAGGGTGAGGGAGGTTCCTAGCTCCACCAACCCACTCCACTAGCAACGCCCAGGTACCTCACTGTATGCTGCGTCGCACCTTACTCTCTGGCCAACACTCGCTCGAGCACTGACCTTGACCCTAATACACAGTTATTCACTCAAAACTTCGTCCAGGGTTTTACGAACTTGGTGAGAAAAGAGGTGGACCGACAGTCTTCTTCAACGGCATCTTGATATTCGTGGTGTCGCGGTTAGCACTGCTGGCCGTCACGCATTCACGGGCAGCCCTGGGTCAAATCCATGTAGGTTCTTGGTTACAACAGTCGGTCCACAGTCGACCCAGCCGTTCATCCTCCTCTAGGGGCTGGTCGATAAAATGGATACCTGACTTAGGGTAATTAGATGGTATTCTGATGGAGAGTCTGCATAACAGTAATTACCAACGAGGTAGTTTCATTATTTCTTAGCGTAACCTGAAAAGTGTCATAAATAATCGTGATATTAACCTCATAAAATTGCTCTCCGTCTCCTCTATGTGGACGACCATTACTAATGATACGATGAATCCTTGTTTTTGTGGCTCTTGTTGGCTATGGGCAGACAAACACCTTCAACCCACGTACACAACCAGGTAGTGTACGTGGGTGTAGGACCTGTTGACCTTAGCTAGGCCGCCACCTCCTCCCCACGTACACTACCTGGTGGTTGTGAGTGTGTGCCTCGCTGTCAAGGTCACTCTCCACTTACGCCTCCAAGGTCAGGTCATCGACCAGTCAGACCCAGCCTGGTCGCGCGTCATTTCTTTAAACCGCCGTCCAGCCAGCACAGTGCTCCCAGCCGCTCAGGGTCTGCATATGGTCGAAATAGTCCCCAAATTTCTCTCCTCTTCTGTTTCCCCCAACTGTCTGTTGTGCCTCTGATTCTCTATTCCTCACTATCTATTGTGCCTCTATGTTTCTGATCCTCAATGGCTGTTGTGGCTCACCGTTTCTATTCCTCATTGTCTGTTGTGCCTCACCGTTTCTATTCCTCACTGTCTGTTTGCTGTCATCTGTTTGCTTATGTGTACTGCCTTTTGTCACTAAGTGTTATATACCTGTCCCCGGCAGTGTGGTGTGCCAGGTGCGTTGATATTTTTCCTGAATGACTCTGCTGTCGTTCAAATGAAAAAAAGAAAAAGCTTTTTTCCACAACCACGTTTGATTTTTCCACACTTCCCATCGTCCGTCCACTCGACTGTTTTGTTTTATAAGCCTGTTACCGCTTGAGCTGTGCCACCTGAGCTTGGAATCTACTGCACTTGCCTGCCTGGAAATATCTGGGGCGTGGGAATATCTGATGCCCTGGGAATATCTGGTGCCCTGGGAATATCTGCTGCCTGGGAATATCAAGCGCGAGGGAATACCTGATGCCCTGGGAATATCGGCTGCCTGGGAATATCAAGCTCGAGGGAATATCTGATGCCCTGGAAATATCTACTGCCCAAAGAATATCTGTTCCTTCCTTCCTCAGTTAACTACTTTCCCAGTCTGCCGGAGGAAGCGAAGCGCTGGTGTTGCGGGAAATCTCCAGGTCAACGATGAGGTCAGGGAGCAGTGGAATGAGGTCAAATCTAACAGCTAGTTGAACTAATTCAGACGTCTGTTCCCACAGTGTGTGTATGTGTGTGTGTGTGTGTGTGTGTGTGTGTGTGTGTGTGTGTGTGTGTGTGTGTGTGTGTGTGTGTGTGTGTGTGGAAAGCGTTGAGAATGAACAGTGTGTATGAGTTCCTCTGAGAACTCCAGCTAAGACTGAGGCAGTTCAATCTTATCTTTCAGGAGGAGACATGAACGACCTGGTCAGCGGGGGGAGGGGATCAAACTTCTTTCACATCGTTTTCTTCGGCTCTAAATGACAATCAGATACTCCATGTAGCAACGCTAACAATGGACCATTCAAGGACTTATACTCTCACTGTCTATATGTTAAGAGACCACGAGTACTGTGTGTTTATAGTCTTTGATCAAATATAAGTAACGAGTACTGAGTGTTATAGTCTTTGATCAAATATAAGTAAAGAGTATTGAGAGTTTATAGTCTCTGATCAAATATAACTAACGAGTACTGGGTGTTTATAGTCTCTGATCAAATATAACTAACGAGTACTGAGTGTTAATTTCTTTGATCAAAGATCGGTTTCTTAGGCATTGAGGACATTCTGATCGTAATCTACCAACATGCACACTTTATCTAACCCCCAAATTATGTAGACAGTGTCTACCTTCAATCCTCCTTTACTAGTGTCAATGATAACAGCAAACACAAACAGGATGAGCCATTCTAAACCTCTACATCTGGTGTAGCTGCTGGTTAACGATTGTCTGACCAGCAACTACACAATATGATTTCTATATAACTCCTGGACTCCATCTGTCCAGGGGATCCTGCTGCTCGAAGGCGACGCTACATTCAGTAGCAGGGGAAGGATGGACTCCTTCGGGATGAATTCTTCGACGAGATTGTACTCTGATGATATACATATGGCCGAGGTCACGACTTTTCACTCGCGGCTTAACGACGAGCAGGCAGAGTCCGGCAGCGCCAACAGTATTATACACTTCGTAAGATGTTAGATTCATTGGCCATCAACACCTTATGGCCATTAAAAAAAACGGGACGAGGGGTCAGTGGTGGTTGGTTGGTCGTCAGGGCCGTTAACGTCAAGTTATAAACACAAAATGGATAATCTTGAACATCGTATTCACGTGTCCAGGATAATTCTAGGACGCTACCACACACTACCTTCATCCTGGCCCTTGACTGGAAAGTTCCAATGACTGTCTGGGGAAGTTCCAATGACGTGATACTAATTATAACACTCAATTGATGACCAGCTCTCATGTCCAAATATACTTCAGAATATGTTTCACTGTCACTTCTGTTTTCTTTGGTGTTTTTTCCATTCTGTAACCCATAACAACAACACACGTTCATGATGTCCTTTCATTCCACCACAGTTGCTTCCATGATTCCACCACAGTTGCATCCATCATTCCACCACAGTTGCATTCATCATTGCACAACAGTTGCTTCCATCATTGCAGAACAGTTGCTTCCATCATTCTACTACAGTTGCTTCCATCATTCCACCACAGTTGCTTCCATCATTGCACAACAGTTGCCTCCACCATTCCACCACAATTGCTTCCATCATTCGTACGTTTAATCTTGCATATATTCAGTCTTCGCTTTTCCGGATGTCAGGATAGCAAACACACTCATTCAACTCGTATAATTTATACCTTCAAATTAATACGGATTTTCAAATTGTTCGAATTTGGACAGTTTTGGTTTATTCATATATATTTTACCAAGGGCTTTTCCAAAAGAAGGAACAGAGGGGGCCAGGTGAGGATATTCCAAAAAAGGCCCAGTCCTCTGTTCTTAACGTTACCTCGCAAACGCGGGAGACAGCGACAAAGTATAAAAAAAATATATATATATATATATATATATATATATATATATATATATATATATATATATATATCTTTTTCTTTTTCTTTTTCTTTTAAACTATTCGCCATTTCCCGCGTCAGCGAGGTAACGTTAAGAACAGAGGACTGGGCCTTTTTTGGAATATCCTCACCTGGCCCCCTCTGTTCCTTCTTTTGGAAAATTAAAAAAAACGAGAGGGGAGGATTTCCAGCCCCCCGCTCCCTCCCCTTTTAGTCGCCTTCTACGACACGCAGGGAATACGTGGGACGTATTCTTAATCCCCTATCCCCAGGGATAATATATATATATATATATATATATATATATATATATATATATATATATATATATATTATTCTCCTATAATTGATATCCATTTCCTGCGTTAGCGAGGAAGCGCCAGGAACGGACGAAGGAAGGTCGCTATACCATTATCCCACGGAGAGCTAATAACCAAACCATTTCCAATGATCATATGAACCATTGATATCTTCTCTCTGATCTACGTCTTATTTTTTTTTCAGTTTTTGACAACAAAAAAACCGGAGTTGAGAACACTCCTTCACTGGATCAGTATCTGCTTTATAACAGAAGATGGACTGCACATGATACTAAACCCACGTGAGCTCCCACGACATTCATACCATCTCGATATGATTCTAGGAATATGAAATAACATCAGGACTTCCCCACTATCATGTGTTCCACCCATACAGGAAAACAGTTCACATTCAAAATGGATTTTCTCTAATATGAGTAAATCATTTACCGTACAATTCTCACAGTATGATTAAAACGCATTTTTTTTCTTTTTCCCCTAATCTATAATGATATATCTGCAGTTGAAATAAGAATATCAGCTTCCCTTTCAAGTCGATGTGCAACACCGCAGCCTTAGTGCAATGCAGGTGGAATCTATTCTTGCCGTAATGTTCTATATTTTCTGACCACAACAGCAGGGAAGAGAGCGGGTGTCACACGAATCAACGTGGAAATAACACAGAAGAGGAGGAGGAGGAGGAGGAGGAAGATGATCATCACATGAGACACCATGAACTCATCCTTCGTAATATATGGTCTCCTGGCCACATACTGCCACTGACAACATCTGGTTTACATATCCCTCCCTTCACCGTGAGGCTGAAAAGATAACGTATCTCCTCCATGAACGCGTCGTGATTATCTTCATAATCACCCACCCAGGCTCTAGCTAGACAATGATCTAAATTTCATTAAGATAACAGTTCACCTTGCGTCGCCTCGGAAGCGTCCGCTCCTTATCTCAATATATTTTACCAAGGGCTTTCCGTCTCTGCAGCTGAACCAGATCTACGAAGCTACGAGACAGTTTCATTATAGCGAAACAGTGAAACACGAGCGGGGCGCAGTATTTTGGTGGCTTGGTAGGTGTTATAATGTTTGTGTGTTGGGGTAGCGGGTGACCCTGCCATTCACACATCACCATCCATGCTGTGTGTGTGTGTGGTGCATGCAGTGTGTGGTGTATGCTGTGTGTGGTGTATGCTGTGTGTGTGGTGTACGCTGTGTGTGGTGTACGCTGTGTGTGTGTGGTACATGCTTTGTGTGTTGTATGCTGTGTGTGTGTAGTATGCTGTGTGTGGTGTATGCTGTGTGTGTATGTGGTGTACGCTGTGTGTGTGTGGTATATGCTTTGTGTGGTGTATGCTGTGTGTGTGAAGTACGCTGTGTGCGGTGTATGGTGTGTGTGTGTGGTGTATGCTGTGTGTAGTGTATGCTTTGTGTGTTGTATGCTGTGTGTGCGGTGTATGCAGTGTGGATGGCGTATGCTTAGATGCCGTATGAGGAGGGTGGCTCTCTCTGTGGGTCGTACAAATGGCTTGTGCTTAATGTAATTCCGATTCACAAAAACGAGCCTGCCGGGGGATTCAATACCTTATAACAGGCATGAAACACGGGCGGATCCTCCATCCTCGGGAGGCTATCCAAAGCTTGTGGGATTTATACATTTCCTTAATAAGCTCAGGAAGCAACGCTACTGTTATTCAAAACCAGTGTGACTCGTCCTTTAGTCTGTGTTCCATTTTATGAGCCAAGCACTTGGACAGAAATGACTACAACTGCGCTGGGAAAGTCTACACGATGTTCTGTACATTCAAGGAGTGAACCTCCCCCGACACACACACACACACACACACACACACACACACACACACACACACACACACACGTGACAATTGAATAATAAAGTTTGAATATGTGATAAATGAGCAGAATGGACAGAGCAGAGACGAGACATGATTTAAAGAAGAGATATGATAGTGGAAACTACATAACTTTTGGCAATTTCTATAATATCATGAAAAAGGAAATGAAGTTTAGTAGCTATGCAGCAGGGGATTGTGGAGAAAGGTTCTGTGAAATTTACAGTGGAGGAGTGGGAGGATCATAGATATGTATCCCTAGCCTCAAAGACTGAGGCAAGACTGGGAAAGAGGGAGGAATGATCAGATAAAAGATGCCAAAAATACAACGGAGCTTCGAAGTGCGCAGCGACGAAGACATCGGCCGAACTCAAACCAACTTGCGTCTATAAGGTATATGAAAGTACGGATTGAGTAGACTAGGATGAGAAAGGAGGAATAAATACACTTGGATGAGAAAGGAGGAACGAATACACTAAGATGAGAAAGGAAGAACAAATACACTAGGATGAGAAAGGAGGAACAAACACACTTGGATGAGAAAGGAGCACCAATATTTACGATATGGAATGAGGAGGTTGATAAACCACCAGATATACAGTTCACGATGACGTTGGAGAAAGGCATAGTACCGAAGGAATGAAGAAAGGCAAACGTTATATCTAAGAAAGTAGAACGGAAAGAGGCGTGAAACAAAAGACCCAGCCTCCCTGACGAGTGTGGTCGGTAAGATACTGGAAAAGATTTTAGTGGAAAAGCAAATGGAAAACTTCCTGCACAGGTGAAGTTACCCAAGTGAGAGACAACACGAAAAGGACTTCATGTGCGACGAACGTCTTAGATTTCTAAGAGAGAGTGAGCTCTGCTAGCGACGATGTATGAGTCAAGTCTGTTTCTGGACTGCTAGAAAGCATTTGACACTATACCGCATGGGAGGCTGACTCAGAAGCTGGATTACGAGGCAGAAACAAGAGGAAGACTCCTTCATTGCAAGGAAGATTATCTTAGTGGAAGTGAAATAAAGGACGCATGTCAGAGACGCCTTCTCGAAATGGAATGAAGTCACCAGTGGCATGTCACAAGGTTCTGTGCTAGAACCGTTACTCTTCTTGATCTCTGTAAATGACTTAACAGAAACTATGAACTCCCGTATGAATATGTTCGCAGATGACGTAAAAATCACGAGGGAAGTGAAAATCGAGGAGGATTACATGAACTTACAAGGGGACCTAGACAGATTCCAAAGCCGGTCTGGTACATGGTTTGAAGATAGACACAACACCCGAGTAAATCTAAAGTAATGACGATGAGCTACAGTGAAAAAAAACCTCGATATCAATACTATTTGAAGTAGACCACAAGAAATTTAATGTCTTTATTAAACAAGCAGTAGCAAAAAAAAAAAAAAGCCTTCACTTAAACATAACCTGCATTATAACTGGACAAAATCCTTGCTAAAATGATATTCTTCATTACCTTAAATTACCCCCGCTTCTCCTCTGTCTCGGACATGAGAGACAGACTGGGAAACAGATTTTGCAAATCCGTACAAACGTCCTACAACTCCGATCAAAGACATCAGACAACAAGAACTGTCGTTAAGTTTACAATAGTTTCCGTGATACTCATCGTCTCTGGCTCGATGTGGTAACAACTCTCGTCTGACTAAGGCTAAATACACGTAAGTGTCTTGATATGTCATTTTTCTCCAGCTCTGTAGACGCACCTCAATCTAAATCGGAAAAAAAAAACATTTTCTACTGCAGTAGGGCAAACTGTAGGATAGGGTCGTGTCTACATGCGCGGTTCTATCCTAGACTAGAAATTCTGGCGATTACTGAACACGCTTCACACATTTGTAGGACACCAGTGATCACTACTACCTATGAACATCACCGATTAATACTACCTACGAACATCACCGATCAATACTACCTACGAACATCACCGATCAATACTACTTACGAACATCAATGATCAATAATACCTAAACCTACGAACATCAGTGATCAATAGTACTAGCGAACATCATTGATAACTGCTACCTGCGAACATCACTGATCAATTCTACACGTGAACATCACTGATCAATACTACCTACGAACATCACTGATCAATACTACCTAAGAACATCAGTGATCAGTACTACCTACGAACATCACTGATCAATACTACCTACGAATATCACTGATCATTACTACCTACAAACCCCGTCTACGCCCCAGAGGGGAAGTGACAAAAGTGACCTTTACTTCACATACGTATGTCAAAGCACTGAGTTCAACCCCTCCACTCGTGCACATGCCATGGGAAATTTTCTTTTTCCTTCTTTTTCTTTATATTCCTGAAGGCAATTCTTCATTGCCGCAGCCCACACCAAGCGTGTGGGCTAAATGTCATCAAGTCATTTCAAAGGGTCTGCTGAGAGAGGGGTGAGGGAGGGGGTGGGTGGAGTATGGGAAATCTTTATGAAAGGACCCGACAGAATATTGCGAAAATTGGCACCGTTGGGGTTTGGCAAGATGAAGCCTGGGTTCAGCTGTTTCCACACACACACACACACCGTTCATGTGACGTGATCACGAGGTATGGAGAGGATTCGTCTCTTAATTTCCATAAGTATGTTAGTGCCATATTTTTTTTTTTCGCAGGCAACTGACAATTCTAAGCTCATATAACAATATAAATAGATAGATTGATAGATAGATAGGTAGAGAGAGAGAGAGAGAGAGAGAGAGAGAGAGAGAGAGAGAGAGAGAGAGAGAGAGAGAGAGAGAGAGAGAGAGAGAGAGAGAGAGAGGAAAAAACACAGTCTATCAGAAATATACAAATTGGAAGATAAAAACCTCTTCCACATCACTCGTTTCAGATTTCATCCTCTGTCGTTTTTTATATGATCGCAATGTGACGTGAAAATGGTGGCTTAAGGAGTCTCATATATATATATATATATATATATATATATATATATATATATATATATATATAGAGAGAGAGAGAGAGAGAGAGAGAGAGAGAGAGAGAGGGGTAATGGGATGGCCTGGATTAGGGATGTCAGTTGCCCATGCCGTCTCAGCTAATATATAAATAATGCCTATACCCGATTGTTATTGATAAAAGTTTTGGGCTTGAAAAAACAAAAAACAAACAAACAAACAATAAAACAATTACATTTTCTCATTCCTTATCACTCATCTCAGCAGTGAGTGTAAACAATATGTGAGTACTAACTGTAAACTAATACTGGATTGATTCCTGAGCGATGACCCTCGGTGAGGAACATGTCCACATCATGTAATAAAGCTTTACTAAAAATTCCTTAATCAATGGTCATTTGTGTTATAGACTGAAAACGGAGTGTGGCTTGACTGAAACGATAACTTCAAGAAGAAGACAGTAAGGCCAAACGGGAAAAATATAGACTGAAATCAATACGAAACAAAAGATCTTTACAAAAAATATTTCGTTGCCAATTCCTGACGAAGACAATATTCAGTATTCAGTCCAGTACAACAGGCAAGAATATTCAGTCCAGTACAGCAGGCGGGCAAGACTCGCTTCCCTCCTCTAATATGTAAGTTCAGCCAGATCCACAAAGCTTGTAACTCCAGACGAATTAATTTTCAATTTGAATTTATTTTTTTTTCAAATTCAGAAATTTGTTCTGTATGAGAGAGCAATATTCCTGCAGCTCCAGTCACGTATAAATGCAGTTTCTCTGGTCGCTATGATATTTCTCGTTTTTCTTTTCGGTCTAGTTTCAGTCACGAAGAGTAGTATTTATTTACCCCAGGACCAGTTTCTATGAGAGAGTCCTGGTGTTCCCCAGGAGGGCTTCCTGGCTTCCTTTTAAAAGTCTCCTTAACTCCAAGGTTGTGATATTGACAGCAGCTGGGAAATATCGACTCCACTGGAGAGAGAGGTTCTTTGACGAGACTGCTGTACTCCCGATGATGAAGCCTCTCCAAAAGTGACTTTTCACTGGTGGTAAAACCCACTGCAGGCGGTGCCCGGTAACACCTCTACGAAGAGTATAATCACACACACATACACACACACAAACACACGGGATCCTGGCTTTGGGTGGTGTGTGTGTGTGTGTGTGTGTGTGTGTGTGTATCACAAACAGGCGTACAGTCATGGTACAAAGATGCAAGGTTAAGAGACGGGGCAACGCGATCATAAAGCTCACCAACTCTCTCCCCGCAACACATGAATTCACCCTTGGCGAGGCAGCATCATCGTCACTTGACCAAATAGAATGCACACTTACCAAAGAACTTCTCGCTTCAAAGGCGTCTATCCTATCCCTGCTACTGACTGGAGCGCAGCCTTAGAACTGCATGACCCTCTAGAAAAAGAGTCTTGGGAACATCAGCATCAGGATGAGGTCCTGGGGTATTCATGAATAAACAGATAAAAAATAGATAATATAGAAGAATGAACACCACGTAAAATGTCCTGGGTTCGAATCCTGGCTGTTGGAGGGTATCATGTGTTCTATGAAAGTCCGCGTTCATATGCACGATATTCGTATATATATATATATATATATATATATATATATATATATATATATATATATATATATATATATATATATATATATATATATATATATATATATAACCACATTTCTTGATTATTTCTTCATTGTTCATGCACAGATCCAACCTATCACTGGCCAATGATAGACGGAAACTGTACTGAAACGAAAAAAAAAGAAAACGAAAAAAAAACCACATCTCCAGGAAGTCTAGTTACATCTTCATAAAGTCAGTCGGTCCTTAACATTGCGCTCTGTAAACGTATGATCACCGTAACGAGAGAAGCTATGGCAACGTTGAACGCTAGCTGGAGATCCTCATTCTTCGTACGTGTTTAACAGACCCCTAACGACTCAAGCACTCACAGCGACCTTCTCCAGGAGCTAATATGTCAAGAACATCTTACGACCAATCTGTCAAGAACGTTCATCTTACGACACATATTCTCATATTTTCCTCATAATCTAAAAATATCTTCTATAATGTATCTCGTCTTATTTCACAAAGACACGCTTACATAAGACTACTTATTTCTGCATCAAATTGATATCTTCGATTCTGATTAAGAATAAGAATACATCGAGAATGTCTTAACACGGGCTATGTACGTGAAGAAAGTGTTAAAAGATTTTTTTTTTCTCTCGTCCGGTTGATATATCATACCTTAACGCTGAAGGCATGATAGTCGAAAAGCCTATGGTACCCCAGTCCACCAACTAACCAACCGTCTGGCTGCAAAATGATGACAACTATACAGACTGAGTTGCGCAAGGAATTAGTTGTATGGTTGACCACTGTTAACAAACAATGTGTTTACTTGATAAAGCGTCCCTGTTACCCATTTTCTTTCTCACCTTCTATGGTTAACCAGTGTTATCTAATATTGTCTATACTTGAGAAGGCGTCCCTGGTACCCATTTTCTTTCTCACCTTCTATGGTTAGTCAGTGTTATCTAATATTGTATATACTTGGGAGGGCGTTCCTGGTACCCATTTTCTTTCTCTTGGTGGCTGTACAGAAGAACGCTGGCTATAGCTGGAAGTACGTAGAAGCAATCCCGTGTCGACTCCGTCTTACTGGCTGCATTACTGATTGGTAAGAGTGAGCCAAGAATAAGCGCCCTCCACTGCCATTTTCTAAGAGACCTCAATAACAAAATCTTACCAGTAAAGAATTTAGAACACTCTCAGCAAGAGAATTTGAGGACATTCTTTTAATCTTCAACAAACAACTTTGTACATAGACGAAATGAATATGTGATTCGTTCTTCAAGATCCAGTTCAAAATGACGTTTTCTTTTTGCCAAAAAAGTACAAAATAAGAAAATGGTTTGATGGAAGCCTTCTTCCTCAGTCTAAGTTCTTAGGATCATGGGCAAAAAGATTATATAAATGTAGATGGTATGTTTGTGCTATTTAGTTGCTCGTCCCACATACAGCAGTTCCAACAATATCTAAACTTTCAGACACACACACACTCACACACACACACACACACACACACACACAGAACACCTCGGAATTTACATTTAAATTGAACACAACAATTTTTTATCATTCTTGGACATATCCATTACACATACCAATAACGGCTTTACTAGCATAGTTTATCACACGCCCACATCCACAGGAAGACGTCGAGTGTCTCCTCGCCCGCACGCCCCCACCGCCCGCCCGCACAGAACCAGTGCCATTCAACCACTGATCAAGAGAGGCTATGAACAGTGGTGTGGAACTGGCCACTCTCTTCATCCATACGGGGATGAGAAACAGCAATCATTTCCTTCTGGAGGGAAGAGTGACTGGAGGGAGGCGGAGGGACAAGTGACTGGAGGGAGACGGAGGGAAGAGTGACTGGAGGGAGACGGTGGGCCAAGTGACTGGAGGGAGGTGGAGGGACAAGTGACTGGAGGGAGACGGAGGGACAAGTGACTGGAGGGAGACGGAGGGACAAGTGACTGGAGGGAGGTGGAGGGACAAGTGACTGGAGGGAGACGGAGGGACAAGTAACTGGAGGGAGACGAAGGGACAAGTGACTGGAGGAAGACGGAGGGAAGAGTGACTGGAGGGAGACGAGTGACTGGAAAGAGACAGGTGACTGGATGGACTTAGGTGACTGGAGAGAGACAAGGGTAACTGGAGGGACGCTGTGTGACTGAAGAGAGATACAAGGCTGACTGTAGGGACGGATTTTAGGAGTTTACGACTTTAAGGAATGTTTCGTCAGTAGATTCTTGGCCCTAAAGTCACCAGGAGACAATTGGGCAACAGACGGTGAGTACTCAAATATATGTCTATTATGAGCTTTACTGGTATATTGTGAGCTTTACTGGTATAGTGTGAGCTTTAATGGTATATTATGAGCTTTACTGGTATATTGTGAGCATTACTAGTATATTGTGAACTTTACTGGTGTACTCTTAGCTTTAATAGTATAATTTTACCTTCAATGGTATACTGTAAGCTTTACTGGTATAATGTTAGCTGAATTTATATATTGTTAACTTTAATCATACATTATTAACTTTACTGGTATATCGTTAGCTTTAATGGTATACAATTAGGTTTATCATTAGTTTTAATGTTATGCAGTTAACTTTAATGGCTATTTATAGCACAAAGGTCATTAAGCCTTGATCCATACTATACTAAAAAAAAACACACAAAGCATAAAAAATCTTGCGGGTAATCAAATGACTGTACACGTGTTAATGAATTAGAAAACCAGGTAACAATTATGGATTCTATTGCAAACTGAATTAATGTAATTCTAGTGCGAAATTCTTTATGTAAACGTTACAAAGATGGAATATATATATATATATATATATATATATATATATATATATATATATATATATATATATATATATATATATATATATGTTATGAAAAAGGGTGTTACTCTGTTCCTTGTAGGAGAGAGCGTCAGACCACACTTGATGGTAAACGAATTTCTATGTCACCGGCATAGCGCATCTCTGTCATCTGGCGAGCAAGGTCATGTGTCACAGAAGGTCAGAGTTCGGCCCAGTGCGGCAGCGTCGTGGAGGACGCCGCTCGTGTGGAGGTGAGGGGGAAAAAAATGGAAGGGGGAGATAATGTGACGGCCGTCACAATGAACAGTGTCGAAGAACTTGGGAGATGGGGGGTGGGTTCTGCCAGCACTGAGTAAAGGTCATGATAACGGAATGACACGAGAACCGTCAAAGGCTGTCATATGACACGGGCCCCGTGGCACGCCAGAGAGTAGGCGAGTCAACCAACAACAAATATCATGACGTTAGATACCGTCATGTATGACGAGGGACGGTCATGCACGACACGACGAGCCCAGGGACATGCACAGACAGACACCTGCTGATCGTAAGGACACAACGGATCCATCACAGTAATTCCTAGGACCTGATATGTACGACTTGGGGTGAAGCTTGGTCTTTTTCCTTCCTGTAAGGCAGGACCTGTAAGATCTATGGGGTAGGGTGCAGGACCTGTAGATGTACGGGGTAGGGTGCAGGACCTGTAGATCTACGGGGTAGGGTGCAGGACCTGTGAAACCCGGAAACTATTACCTATTACCTATTACCCGTTTGTACTGTACAGGAAGAGGGAACTGTACACTCCAAGGGGGCGGGACCCGCCCCATCTCTCGAGAACTTTCTCAACTACAGTGCAACTGTTTAAACATCTAAATATGCAGTCCACGCAGACGATTCTATCACTCTGTTTCTTCCATTCATCCAACAGTCATATTGTGTGAAAGTTCTCCTTCACTTCTTTTCTGACAAATTTCTTGCTGACTTTCACACGAAGCTGTGGCCAGCGAGTGTTCCGTCGTTTTGCACGAGTTGAGGAAAAATAGATTATGGGCAGCATTCTTCCACGAACCAGCCCAGTCACGGAGAGGTTAACTATCATAGAAGTTATGGACAAATATGGACTGACAGAGAATTCCATACGCGTATCAAGTCTTTACGTCACCAGTTGCGACCGCTGTCTTACGCTACTCCAAATGTTATTGATCCCTGTGGTCACATTCTGACGTTACGACCAACGTATGGAATAACGTTACAAATAACGCTATATGACAACGATGAGACCTTGTGTAGCAGTGGTCGGTAGGGATATCATAACGTTAGTCTGTGTTTGGGTAACAGGAATAGGCTTTTATATATGTATATATGTATACGTATGTGTGTGTGTGTGTGTGTGTGTGTGTGTGTGTGTGTGTGTGTGACAGGAAGACAGAGGGTTTTAATCCCTTTAATCTATGTACCTTGCTGTAATACGAGCTTTGGTTACTTAAATTTTCTTGCCCGAGTGCGGGAGGTAGCCACTTTCGAGAACTGACCACCTTCATATCCATCACTATTTCTTTTTTCTTTTTTTTTGTTAAAAAACGTTAGAAAACGTTCCTCGTTCATCGCGATCAGGCAGAGAACAGTGACGAAAGGACTGATCCACGAGCACCCTGGATTATATACCTCGTCTCATGTAGGATTAATATCACCAGCGCAGACCCCTCTGTCGAGCTGATCTATCGAGATCTGGTCTTTGATCCGAACTGGCACTGGGTATAATTTTGAACGACGAAACTCGCATTCGAGTTTAGGTAGGGATCAAGAGTTCACAGAAGACCAGACGCTTGGAAACGAACCTCCAACACATGAATTTTGAATCACTTTATGCTTTACAGTCAACTAAACTAGGAATGGTGGATTCCTCCAGGTAATCATAATAAGCAAAGTTCGAGTAAGTGTATGGTGGTTGTAAGGACAAGATGGCAGGACTAGCCTGGTGGTGCCGTTTTGATGAGACAGAAAGTAAGACCAGCAGTCCTGAGTGCAAGATGGTTCCGGCCACCACTCTAACGCTCCTCAACCAGGATGGAGTGAGTATTCTGAAGGTTTGGTGAATGTGCTTGTTGACAGAGTGGCAGTGGTAGTGTGTTTTGGTTGGGTTGGTTAGCGAAGTGAGAGGGTCACGGAGAATGGTTTGGTTAAGAGAGAAAAGGGAGTGAAAGCTTTGCGGAAGATGAAATCCGGCAAGGCGGCGGGTCTGGATGGTACTGCAGTTGAGTCTATTAAGAAAGTGGATGACTGTGTTGTTGAATGGATATTCAGTGTATGTATGGATCATGGTGAAGTGCCTGAGGATTGGCAGAATGCATGTATAGTACCACTATACAAAGGCAAATGGGATAAGGGTGAGTGTTCGAACTACAGAGGCATAAGTTTCCTAGCGTTCCTGGGAAATTCTGTGGGAGGGTACTGACTGAGAGGGGAAGGCATGTACAGAGCATCAGATTGGGGAGGACCAGTGTACTTTCAGAAGTGGTAGAGGATGTGTGGATCAGGTGTTTGCTCTGAAAAATGTGAGAAACAGAGAAAAAATGGATTTCTATGTACCATTTATGGAGAAGGGATATGACAGGGTTGATGGAGATGCTTTGCGGAAGATCTTAAGAGTATATGGTGTGGGAGTGAAGCACTGAAAAGTTTTTATCAAGGGTGTAAGAGAGGAGAGTGATTGGTTCCCAGTGAATGTCGGTTTGCGGCAAAGGGAGTGTGATGTCCCCATGGTTGTTTAATTTGTTTATGAATGGAGTTGTTAGGGAGGTAAATGCAAGACTTTTGGAGACAGGAGCAAGTATGCAGTCTGTTGCGGATGAGAAGCCTGGGAAGTGAGTCAGTTGTTCGCCGATGATACAGCACGGTGGCTGATTCGAGTGAGAAACTGCAGAAGTTGGTGACTGAGTTTCGAAAAGTATGTGAAAGGAGAAATTTGAGAGTAAATATGGAGCAAGGTTATTAGGTTAAGCAGGGTTGAGGGACAAGCTAGTTGGGGTGTAAGTATGAATGGAGAAAAATTGGATGAAGTGCAGTGTTTCAGGCATCTGGGAATGGATTTGGCAGCAAATGGAACCATGAAAGCAGAAGTGAGTCACAGAGTGGGGGAAGGGGCGAAGGTTCTGGAGGGGATGAAGAATATATGGAAGAACATTATCTCAGAGAGCAAAAATGGCCATGTTTCAACTAATGGTAGTTCCAACAATATTATGTTTGTGAGGCATGGGATATAGACTGGGTTGTACGGAGGAGGGTGGATGTGTCGGAAATGAAATGTTTGAGGACAATATGTGGCTTGAGATGGTTTAATCGATAAAGTAAAATAAAGGTAAGAGATATGTGTGGAAACAGAAAGAGTGTGGTTGAGAGAGCAGAAGACGGTGTGTTGAAATGATTTAGACATATGGAGAGGATGAGTGAGAAAATCATGAATACAGTGTTAAGAATGAGTACAGTGCTGAAGATAGATAGGACGAGAATTAAGAGAATAATATGCTCTTTTAATTTTTTTTTTTTTTTTGGATTCAAAGAATCCTTTTTTTTTTCTTTTTCTATTTAATAATATGCTCTTTTAATTTTTTTTTTTTGGATTCAGAGAATCCCTTTTTTTCTTTTTCTATTTAATATACTCTATAAGTATACATTATTGTCCTCTAGTACAGCACAACAAAAATAATTTCCACTTTATAGCATAAACAATATTTGTTTATCCGCTTGGTGCTGTGGCAACCTCGCCTGTCGCCTCCGTCACATATCGTCAACAGCTTCGACGATGACTTCAAGCTGTTCAATCAGGGCGCTGAGGGTGGGTCGGTCTGCGGGACGCTCCTTCTTGGCAAACTTCTGAAGCACGGTCAGGGCACCGCTAATCTCGCGGTTGTAGACCCTTTTGCTGACGTTGGCAATGACCTCACCAAATGAGTACACGTCACTTGCTCGAGTAGACGGCTTTGCTGCGTACAACTCGGGTGCATACCAGGATCGCCTAGCACTTCGTTTGCCGGAGGGCCAGAGGACTTTTCCAAGCCTGGTGCTGAGGCCATAGTCAATGATGTGGATGTCAACATCTTTGGAAACGCCAACAGTTATGTTGTTCACTTTGAGGTCATTGTGGGCGTGACCCTTCTCGTGGATTTCGTCAAGTTTCTGGGCCACTACAGTGCTGAAGATAGATAGTACGGGAATTAAGAGAATAATATGCTCTTTTAATTTTTTTTTTTTTTTTTGGATTCAAAGAATCCTTTTTTTTCTTTTTCTATTTAATAATATGCTCTTTTAATTTTTTTTTTTTTTTTTGGATTCAGGGAATCCCTTTTTTTCTTTTTCTATTTAATATACTCTATAAGTATACATTATTGTCCTCTAGTACAGCACAACAAAAATAATTTCCATTTTAAAGCATAAACAATATTTGTTTATCCGCTTGGTGCTGTGGCAACCTCGCCTGTCGCCTCCGTCACATATCGTCAACAGCTTCGACGATGACTTCAAGCTGTTTAATCAGAGCGCTGAGGGTGGGTCGGTCTGCGGGACGCTCCTTCTTGGCAAACTTCTGAAGCACGGTCAGGGCACCGCTAATCTCGCGGTTGTAGACCCTTTTGCTGACGTTGGCAATGACCTCACCAAATGAGTACACGTCGCTTGCTCGAGTAGACGGCTTTGCTGCGTACAACTCGGGTGCATACCAGGATCGCCTAGCACTTCGTTTGCCGGAGGGCCAGAGGACTTTTCCAAGCCTGGTGCTGAGGCCATAGTCAATGATGTGGATGTCAACATCTTTGGAAACGCCAACAGTTATGTTGTTCACTTTGAGGTCGTTGTGGGCGTAACCCTTCTCGTGGATTTCGTCAAGTTTCTGGGCCACGAGGACGAGCGTCCGGACAGCTTCCTGCTGCGAGCATTCCTTTATATACTGGTCGTAAGTCTGGCCAGTGTAGGTCATTATCACCTTGGCAGGCGTCAGGCTCAGTCCATGTATCTCGGGGGCTCCTCCAGCGCCTGCGAGGTCACGCTGAATCCTGATTTCTCTCAACAATCCACGAACGTTCACTCCCTTCAGGAGAGTCTTCATGACCCTGGTATGACCCTTGAAGCACACCAAGTCCACACTCCCGTTCCCTCCTCTCCCCAGCGTCCTTATGTGACGCACAACATCGACCTTGGGACGTATGACGAGACTGCGTTCATCTGCACTGAGAACAGGGACGCGTTTATTTTTCTTGTCGACTTCAACGAAAGAAATGGAGCTGAACGAGTCGCTGTCTGTCTGTTCAACCTGAAGGCAGCGAGGAGCGAGGCGCATCTGCCGCTGAACACGTTGGATGAGGGGGAGATCGTGGGGCACTATCCCCAACCTCTCCTGCACCAGGACTAACAGTTCGTACAGGCCGTCGAAAATTCTTGCAAGAACAAACATTTCGTATCTCTCAGATCAAGACACGATTAACTTGACGAAGTAAACTCGGGTGTCCCACACAGACAAAAATATAGTGAAGCAGAAATATAGGAAAGTCTTTTCTTCCGAGAAACTAGATTTAACTGGATAAGGAATGAGGATGAGGGTATAGTGAACATGATCGATTGTGTCGAAGGTGTATCGGAGACAAGGGTTACAGTGAAGATCCGAGCGTGGTGAAGATAAAATGTGTAGAAGATCAAAAGGGATAGTGTTTGTGAGAGTGTAGAGAAGATGTGGGTGTAGTGAAGATAAAGTGTGTAGTGAAGATCCGAGTGTAGTGAAGATAAAATGTGTAGTGAAGATCAAGAGGGCTAGTGTTTGTGAGAGTGTAGAGATGTGGGTGTAGTGAAGATAAAGTGTGTAGTGAAGATAAAGTGTGTAGTGAAGATAAAGTGTGTAGTGAAGATAAAGTGTGTAGTGAAGATAAAGTGTGTAGTGAAGATAAAGTGTGTAGTGACGATGAGGGGGAGGTGGGGGGGGGGGCTAGTGTAGGTGAGAGAGTACAGAAGATGAGGCTGCAGTGAAAGTAAGTGTGTAGTGAAGATGAGGCGTGTCTGAGGATGTATTAAACGAAGGTACTCAAATTTCTTATTCTCTCTTTCCAGTGGGGATTGTGCATACATCTCTTCTTGGAGAAATGAAAGTTCTGTGTATACATACATACATATATACATATATACATATGAAGGGGCGCGTTTCTATGCACTATGTTCGTATTCATATACCTCCGCGTTGTACAGTTAGGTTCGCTAAAATACTATCTGCTGGCTATGTGCACCTGTTGGGATATGACCGGTGTAGATCCCGTTGCTCACCAACGTGAGACGAAGGGTATTCGAGTACATAGTATTCGAATAGTTATTTCCCATTTGCCAGGCCCATAGCCTAGCGCTTAGCATTCCCGCCTCTTGCACAGGGGTCCCGGGTTTGATCCTGCCTGTTGGAGGTTTGCATGTTCTATGATATATATATATATATATATATATATATATATATATATATATATATATATATATATATATATATATATCTTTTTTCTTTCTTTTAAACTATTCGCCATTTCCCGCGTTAGCGAGGTAGCGTTAAGAACAGAGGACTGGGCCTTTTTTGGGATATCCTCACCTGGCCCCCTCTGTTCCTTCTTTTGGAAAATTAAAAAAAAAAAAAAAACGAGAGGGGAGGATTTCCAGCCCCCCGCTCCCTCCCCTTTTAGTCGCCTTCTACGACTCGCAGGGAATACGTAGGAAGTATTCTTAATCCCCTATCCCCAGGGATAATATATATATATATACATAGGGTGCGTAAGACAAGGGAGCAAATGGGAACTTCAGTGAAGGGCGTAAATGGGGAGGTGATAACAAGTAGCGGTGATGTGAGAAGGAGATGGAATGAGTATTTTGAAGGTTTGTTGAATGTGTCTGATGACAGAGTGGCAGATATAGGGTGTTTTGGTCGAGGTGGTGTGCAAAGTGAGAGGGTTAGGGAAAATGATTTGGTAAACAGAGAAGAGGTAGTAAAAGCTTTGCGGAAGATGAAACCGGCAAGGCAGCAGGTTTGGATGGTATTGCAGTGGAATTTATTAAAAAAGGGGGTGACTGTATTGTTGACTGGTTGGTAAGGTTATTTAATGTATGTATGACTCATGGTGAGGTGCCTGAGGATTGGCGGAGTGCGTGCATAGTGCCATTGTACAAAGGCAAAGGGGATAAGAGTGAGTGCTCAAATTACAGAGGTATAAGTTTGTTGAGTATTCCTGGTAAATTATATGGGAGGGTATTGATTGAGAGGGTGAAGGCATATACAGAGCATCAGATTGGGGAAGAGCAGTGCGGTTTCAGAAGTGGTAGAGGATGTGTGGATCAGGTGTTTGCTTTGAAGAATGTATGTGAGAAATACTTAGAAAAGCAAATGGATTTGTATGTAGCATTTATGGATCTGGAGAAGGCATATGATAGAGTTGATAGAGATGCTCTGTGGAAGGTATTAAGAATATATGGTGTTGGAGGCAAGTTGTTAGAAGCAGTGAAAAGTTTTTATCGAGGATGTAAGGCATGTGTACGTGTAGGAAGAGAGGAAAGTGATTGGTTCTCAGTGAATGTAGGTTTGCGGCAGGGGTGTGTGATGTCTCCATGGTTGTTTAATTTGTTTATGGATGGGGTTGTGAGGGAGGTAAATGCAAGAGTCCTGGAAAGAGGGGCAAGTATGAAGTCTGTTGGGGATGAGAGAGCTTGGGAAGTGAGTCAGTTGTTGTTCGCTGATGATACAGCGCTGGTGGCTGATTCATGTGAGAAACTGCAGAAGCTGGTGACTGAGTTTGGTAAAGTGTGTGGAAGAAGAAAGTTGAGAGTAAATGTGAATAAGAGCAAGGTTATTAGGTACAGTAGGGGTGAGGGTCAAGTCAATTGGGAGGTGAGTTTGAATGGAGAAAAACTGGAGGAAGTGAAGTGTTTTAGATATCTGGGAGTGGATCTGTCAGCGGATGGAACCATGGAAGCGGAAGTGGATCATAGGGTGGGGGAGGGGGCGAAAATTTTGGGAGCCTTGAAAAATGTGTGGAAGTCGAGAACATTATCTCGGAAAGCAAAAATGGGTATGTTTGAGGGAATAGTGGTTCCAACAATGTTGTATGGTTGCGAGGCGTGGGCTATGGATAGAGATGTGCGCAGGAGGATGGATGTGCTGGAAATGAGATGTTTGAGGACAATGTGTGGTGTGAGGTGGTTTGATCGAGTAAGTAACGTAAGGGTAAGAGAGATGTGTGGAAATAAAAAGAGCGTGGTTGAAAGAGCAGAAGAGGGTGTTTTGAAATGGTTTGGGCACATGGAGAGAATGAGTGAGGAGAGATTGACCAAGAGGATATATGTGTCGGAGGTGGAGGGAACGAGGAGAAGAGGGAGACCAAATTGGAGGTGGAAAGATGGAGTGAAAAAGATTTTGTGTGATCGGGGCCTGAACATGCAGGAGGGTGAAAGGAGGGCAAGGAATAGAGTGAATTGGAGTCATGTGGTATACAGGGGTTGACGTGCTGTCAGTGGATTGAATCAGGGCATGTGAGGCGTCTGGGGTGAACCATGGAGAGCTGTGTGGGTATGTATATTTGCGTGTGTGGACGTGTGTATGTACATGTGTATGGGGGGGGGGGGGGGTTGGGCCATTTCTTTCGTCTGTTTCCTTGCGCTACCTCGCAAACGCGGGAGACAGCGACAAAGTATAAAAAAAAAAAAAAAAAAAAAAAAATATATATATATATATATATATATATATATATATATATATATATATATATATATATATATTTTTTTTTTTTTTTTTTTTCATACTATTCGCTATTTCCCGCATAAGCGAGAGGGAATATCATCACCTGCCCCCCCTTCTCTGTTCCTTCTTTTGGAGAAAAAAAAAAAAATGGTGACACCATTAGACCATTATAAAAGGTAACAATACATGTCATCACTATATCAGCAAATCGTAATGGCTGGAGGAAATGTTTCTCACACATTTCACGCTGGGCTCCTCACATCTCTGGACTGAGATGAGAAACTTTTCAGCTGTCGTTTTGGCGGGAGAGAATCCATTAGTGCTATTAGTGTGTGTGTGTGTGTGTGTGTGTGTGTAACGGAAGCTGTGTTCCCGCAATCTAATACTTTCAGTGAAGAACAACAATCTGGAGATATTCTGGGTTAAATCGAAGTGTAATCATAGAATTCTTTGCCACGTCAGTCTTGGCCTTGAAGGTATTGTTGAAAACCAATCTTCAGGACTGTACTTATTCAGGTTACAGATGACCTCTCTATATACAGCAGCGAACCCGTCCTGTCAGTCTTTAAGGGGTGATATTACCTATCTTCCTTTATCTCCTTATCTATTGACCTTCCGATATCGATAACAGTTTGCCGTGACCCAAAGGGCAAGCCCAAGTGATGAGTCTTCATGACCTCCATCCATGAAAACTGAGGCTGTTGTACGAAAACGATATCATCCGCGAGTGTTGGAGTGACCTTGACCTTTGTTCTTTTGGCTTAAGGGTCAACTGAGACCTTTCTCGTCCTTAGGGATTGACCTCAGGGTCAACTGAGACCTTTCTTGTCCTTGGGGAAGCTGTTGGGCGACTAAGTCTTGGTGGAATCCATTTCGTTTTGCTTGTGGGATAAGAAAACCGTCTCCAGGACGAACGTAAAGCGTAGTCTTGACCTTGAACTTTAACCTCTTTGCTTCACTGACAGAGACCTTATCTTTTCCTCCAAAATATCCCATCACAAAATTCTGACATGGCTGCAAGCTGCCATCCACAAAACAAAGATCTAAGCGATCCAGGGACGTTTAAACGTGCGTTGACGTCGTTATCAGAAACGTTAAGCGCCGATCGGTCGGCTTACAGCTTGGTCGACGCAGGTGTCCACTGGAACCATTGAAGTCAGACGGAATTATCCAGCAGCGTCGAAGGTTATTACTTAACCTTTCTTCTCTTTCCATTTTCACGGGGGATAATGTGGGGTGCGGAGAGGAAGCATTTCAACCCCCAGCAAGGAACTCACTCTTGGGTCTTACCAAATATTCCACGACCTATGCTATTAAGTTGTGGTAATGATCAAGTAGTCTGAGACTTATGCTATCAAGTTTTAATGGTCAAGTATTTCAGGTCCTAAGCTATCAAGTTTGTCATATATCATGACCTACAAATATCGACTTGATTTGTTCACTTTTTCTAAACACCAAAACCAGAGTTTTACAACCACGAATGTTTCGTGAGTCAATTTGGTTTCGCGAGTGTTCCTTTTCGTCAATGCCACATCCATAACGCTATATTACGAACTTAACATTAACACGAAAGTCAATTTCGTATCGTTAGCACTCCTAATCATCTACCCCACATCCATTACATTACGAGCTCATCATCATTAACACGAAACGATATCGACTATTCTCGTTAAGTCGCAATGAATCAGTCTCGTGTTTTTCTTACTAATAGTAACGTAATCCTGAGAACGGCCTCCATGGCAAGGCTTCAGCCCAAGAATATGAGTCTTCTGACAGCGTAGCAGAAAGTCCCTTCTTGAATTACCACTGGTCGGATGTTCTGGCCTCTACAACCTCGAAGTGTCATGCTATACACCAAGACTTAAAGGAAGTGAAAAAAAAAATACAACAAAATTCTTCTTCGTTGTAACTATTCCTCTGTCGTTACCCTTATACATTATTCACAGTTCTACCGAATCCAGAACTCAAGGACAGCAATGAAACTCTCTTTCGCACTGTAAGTATTCATCTGGACGTCATTCATTATTCACATGTCGTAGTCCATGTCAAGAAGGCGTGAAGAGCAGTTTCCCACGTATTCATTTATTCATTCAGCGGTTTTCAACGGCGTCAGGACGAAGCCTCAGCTGTCAGGGGACGTCAGAGAATTGAAAATTAAATTGTTACTTTAATTAACGTGCAAAATATGTCGAGGACAGAAATGATGAAAAAAAAAGAAGAAAATCGCAGAAACACGTCACGTAATTTGCTCTGAGGAGAGAGAGAGAGAGAGAGAGAGAGAGAGAGAGAGAGAGAGAGAGAGAGAGAGAGAGAGAGAGAGAGAGAGCATCACTGAGGACAAAGGACAAAACTAACTGAGCCATGGTCAGTCCGGACGTGTTGAGATGCATTAAGGTCGAGAGGGAAGAAAAACCTTATTTCATAACACGAACACATAGATGTTCGTGGCCGCCTCTGTAACAGGTTCTTCTCGATCGAGACACATCGGTCATGACTCAAGGGGACAGCGTTGTTCGCTCCAGCAACCTGGGTCTCTCTGCGAGACGGATTCACACCTGAACTAAATTTTCTGGCGATCGCGAAAGAAAGAAAATCAGGCCATGATGAACGCGTCCGGCCTTAAAAGATTGAGGTCAGTAATGGTTCTTGTAGACCAGAAGGCAAAATCAGGCTCGACTTCAGAGTACGTGGAGTTGAACGCCATTGACTCCAATCCTCCTAGGTCGGTATAGGATTCAGCTACACCTATGACAGACATCGCTACCCTTAACTGTAGCCTTAAGGCCCCTGAGCCACCAACCACCCTGCCCTCCTGCGCGAGTTACTGTCGAAGTCAAAGGTTCTTCGAAGATACACCGGGTATAACCCTCGGGTACAAGTCTTTGTCAATTGCCAGCTTAATACATCTCTTTCAAGATGGCCAAACGCATCCTTTAATGGTCGAAAGCCATTAGAAATGTGCTTAACTACCCTAAAAGTACACTAACTACTCACACACACACTAACTACTCTTACTCATATATTTATAACAACTAAGGACATTTATATATATATATATATATATATATACACTCATGAGTCAGTACCACCACTCAAGACTGGAACAACCTTGCATCCAGCAATCCTCGCCAACACCACGTTCACCGTCTCCTTTAAACGACCTCCCATCATCATCCCTGACCCCTGTTTAAACTCAGGTTCCATAACCTGTCTCAGACGCCCTCATGAGTGAGTGTGTCTCTGTTGAAGATCGCTCACGTAAACCATCTCCTTGTGAAGGTGGAGGATGGACCGGGTGGGGGAGGGAATGCAACCGTCTAATGACTTCATCTGGACACCCTCCTACTACCCACCCAGCCATCACCCACTCTCAACTACCCAGCTATCACCCACTGACCCTCCACCACCCCCTGAACTATCCACCTATCACCCACTGATCCTCCACCACCCACTCACTCTACCTCACCCTCCAACACCACCACCGCCACCACTCATATTTTTTGCCATTTTTCTCTTTAAATCTCTCGAAGTATCAGATGAGGACGAGTGTGGGGATGGATGTGTTGTAGCACAGGGAGGGGGTATAACTTCCGCAGATGGCGCACTGCCAACATCCTGGCCGAGATAAGAACCACAACACTTGGGGAGAGAGAGAGAGAGAGAGAGAGAGAGAGAGAGAGAGAGAGAGAGAGAGAGAGAGAGAGAGAGAGAGAGAGAGAGAGTAAATGCTGGGAACGAACAGCTGCGTGACAAACGCTGGTAGATGGAGGACGGTAGATGGGAAGTGATGCAAGATGCAAAATTCGACAGAGGCAGAGCTAAAACGTGGGAGGGGGGGGATAATACATCAAGTTAACAAGAGCAACGCTCAACGTGAAGTTGATACAATAAGGTAACTTGGCATGAGTTTAGGCTGAACATGAAGTCAGTACAACAATGGTAACTTGCATGAAGCAAGAAGAGCTGAGTTAATACAAATGGGTAACTTGGCATGAGTTAGGCTGAACATGAAGTTAATACAATAGGGTAACTTGACAGGTGTACCACTAAAACGTGACGGTAATACAACAGGTCAACAGGTTAATCTAACACGTTCAACGGTCACCAGGAAGTATTTATAATAGGTTTAACTGAAAGGAGAGGCACTAAGTAAAGTTAATACAACAGAAGAAGCGTTGAAAAAGATAATACAATAAGAGAAGCGCTGAAAAAGAAGTTAATACAATAGAAAGAATCGCTGAAAAAAGTTAATACAAAACGAGAAGCGTTGAAAAAGAAGTTAATACGATAGATGAATCGCTGAAAAGACGTTAATACAAAAGAAGAAACACTGAATAAAAAGTTAATACAATAGAAGAATCGCTGAAAAAAATCTGATACAATAGGAGAAGCGTTGAAAAAGAAGGTAATACAATACTAGAAGCTTTGAATAAAAAATCCATACAATGGGCTACGTCGAAAACAGGAGAACCACTCAACATGGAGTGATGAACGGTACAAATGGAAAATACAAAAATATTAGCGAAGAAATAAGATAGAAGGAATCCACCAAAACTTTAAACAAATAATAAGAAAAAAAATACGTCTCACGCAGGTGATATTAAGGAGGGAGCATCGTAAATAAGGTCAATAAATAAGGTCAACGCTGGATCTAACCGGCGGTGGTCAACTTATTTATTTGAAGTTTACAGGTAACTCGTGAAGACTTATTTCCTCCTCCACAGAAATAAGAGAAAACGAGAGACTCCTAAATGGTATACTTATGGAAAGTTTACGGTAAACTTGTGGAAACCCATCATCTCCTCCATACAAATATAATACGACACAAGAAAACTAAGAGTAAAAAAAGGTTTACTTGTTTGGAGTTTACAGTAAACTCATGGAAACATTACATTTTTATTTTACTTATCAAACAGATAGAAAGCAAACTAAGAAATGAACTAAGAAATGGTTTACTTAAAGGAAACCTAAAGATAACTCCAGAAACCCCACCTCATCTTATGAGAGAAAGAGCAAAATATACACTTTAAAATATGGGAAGTTGAGGAAGAAAACGGGTGTGGGGGACAACATGGCCTGGGGTTGGGAGACGGGTGTGTGTGTTGGGGGGGGGGGGGGGGGGGGGAGAGACATGGACCGGGGATAAGAGACGGTAAGGGGGGGGGAGCACATGGCCTTGGGGGGGTGTGGGGGGGACGGGAGACGGGTGGATGGCAAGAGACGGGGGTCCGGGAGCCGGAAGAACGAGCCGACTAAACAACTCTTCCAATAACGTCCCAGATAACGACCGTCATCATTACGTCATGACCCCACGACCGTTTTCTGAATGGGTGTGCAACACAATGGATGAAGCGGGGAGAGAGAGAGAGAGAGAGAGAGAGAGAGAGAGAGAGAGAGAGAGAGAGAGAGAGAGAGAGAGACGCCAGTAGAGGAAATGCTGTAAAAGGGTTATCCAGCGTGTATGTTAAAGAAGTATATAAACCTAGTATGTACATAACTGTGGTATGTATGGGATATCTAGTATGTATGGTAAAAAATATATATATATAAATTTGAGTGTAGAAAAATGAATAAATAGATTACACACACACACACACGCACACACACTCAACCAGATATTCAAAGAATATAATAAAGGAACAATCTAGATGGAGCAGGATAATACAGCATGGACACCCATTTAGAGATGTATTACAATCTATATTCCTGTGCACTTCTGTCATGAGGACACAGACTGGTATACCACAGGTCCACATAGGGGTGAATTTCCTTGGAGATCCAAGTTCCAAGAACGTATGTAGCAGAAGCCTTTGTACCCACACGTCTTAGAGGCCACTTAGGCCTGAGGTGTGGACGTAGCGTCATACCTGGGTTCCATCTTTACGTCCAGTACCTTCCAGACGACAAACAACACCTGGGAATCTCCACCCGGAAAATAAAAATTGATCTGGTACCTAAGGCGACCTACAGTGTGATGAAGGAAATGCACCGAGACACAGAGATTACCAAAGACTACTGAAGGTGCAAGGGAAGGAGATAGTAAAGAAATTTCTTTAAGACACAGAAATGACTAAAGACTTGTGAAGGTGTAAGGGAAGAAGATAGTAAAGAAAATGCTTTAAGACACAGAGACGACGAAAGACTACTGAAGGTGCAAGGGAAGAAGATAGTAAAGAAAATGCTTTAAGACACAGAGACGACGAAAGGCTTGTGAAGGTGGAAGGGAAGAAGATAAGAATTCTTGACCTACTATCCCTGAGTCCCAGAGACAGGGAGTAATGCATTGCTGTAACAGATCTTGTGATATCTACACCGAGGGATTAGCGAGGCGCGTATATCAGGCAGGGAGTAATACGGAGAGGAGGGAATCAGAGAAAAGAATAAAAGGAAGAAGATATGAACGGGGAGTTTATGAATCCAAAGAAAACACACACAAACACGCAAGAAACACACGATGAAAGGGGACCAAGAGGGTCAATGATGTCGGGTGACATTAAAAAGATATAAGAGGGTGAGACATGATCACATCACATAGGGAGGAGCAAGCGAGGCACTGATGAATTAACTGATAAAGTAAAACACCCTAAACTACTCCATGAAATCATCATAAGGGATAAATTACCAGAGGAGGACTAATGAGTGACGTACAAGAGCTGAGAAGGAAAAGCTGTTCAAACACATGGAGACGTGTGATGATAAACTGAGCTCGGGATCCTTAAAAGGTGTTTTCCTCACGATGTACTGTGAAAGCTATTGTTACTATATGAGGGACGATACCCGGGAAGCTTACGGAGGAACCACACCCACACGAAGCTTATGGATCACATGGCATCTCACAATCCGCACTGTGTGTGCCTGGAGACCCATGACCCGCCGCTGGTCATGTCGTTCAAGGTCTACTGTACGTACCTCCACGAGGACAATCGATGCTCTAACAGAATGGAAGATAGTCATTGTGGTACCAACCTCTGACAAAGGTGACAGCACAGGAGCCCAGAACTACAGAAGATAATCAGGATGTGGGTCAAGTTCCTGACACCTACTTACAGTAAGCGGAAGATAACACAGATGTATACAAATGAGATTTTGATTGACGAATCTGTTGAACGTTTATGAAACACACAAAAAATGGGATGAGTGGGTACATTACGTGTTCTTAGACGGCCAGAAGGCCTTTGATATTGTCCCGCACAGAAGACTAATGTCTAAGCTAAACCAGCCTAGGGTCAGAGGAAGGCTACATAGATGGAATGGCAGCTAAGTAGTTAGAAAATAAGAGAAACCCCTATCTAGGAAGCCTTTTCAAGTTGGGCAAGACTGACAGGTGGGGGTCCCTTAGGGATAGTGCTCTGGCCATTACTCTTTCTGACCTACATAGATGATTTAACAGAACATGCTTGCTGATGTTATCACAATTATGACATAAAACGTAAAGGGCAGCAGGACTCATGACATACTGCAGAGACACTTAGACGAGGTGCTGTTCTGGTCAGTCGAATGGACAACGAAATTCAATCTCGGAAAATTGAAAAGAAATGGGAAAGAGCCTTTGGGTATCTTTAAGAGGAGAGACAATCACATAACTCGTGTTGTGAAAGAGACCTGGGAGATGATATCCTGCTGGACACGTCAACGGAGGAGCATCACGTGAGAAGGATCGTGAGGAGAGCAAACTCGGTCTTCGCGTGAGGAAATCTCATGGAGCGAGATAGCCAGAGCGCTCCTCCGTCCCCTTGAATGCTCAGCCCTTATCTCTGAGCAGAGAAGATGTGTGTTGGTACGCAGGGAGCACAGCAGGTAGCCTGGAATATCTCACGTCCAGTAGTGGTTCCTCGCCTTCCGCGTATGGAAATCTCAGGAAGGGAGGTAGTAATGCGCTCCTCCCTTCTCATAAAAGCCCAGCCCATACCTCCGAGCAGAGACGATGGTGTGATGACAATAAGTGTAGCCCAGAGTACCTCACGTCCCGCACGCTGCCATCAAGGTACATGAGCGGTGAGATGTATGAGGGAAGACTACACACACGATGTACCTTCGACCTACCTTGTAATGCGAAGCAACAAGCCTCGTCTCCTCACTTGAGACATCAGACACAACAGCTGGCAAGGCTTTAAACGGTACACAACCAACCCTGCTGGACATGTCACAACACCTTATTTTTCAGAACAAGATGCCTGAGATTTTTAAGTTTGTATCCACTTTGTGTACCTAGTTGGTAAAGCTTACCGTATGAAACTATGTAATGCTGCTTATACAATGAATCAACTCTGCAACAACCTATGTAATCTAAACCCACTGGGGTCTGACTGTGACCTTTTGCAAATCCTTTAGCGCTACCGCTCACAACATGAGAGCATATGGGGGTGCACAAATGCCACCACAAATCAAAATCAACAAGACTGGAGCCAGAGGTGAGGGGAACGAGTTATGAGGAAAGGCTGGGGAAGCCCCTCGTTTTCCTCTCAGAGGAAAGAAGGGATGAGGGGAGACGTGATAACCACACACATAAATCTCAAGAAGGACCTGACGACGGTGCCATAAAACACTCCGTTGGAGTCAGGAGGAGAGGCAGAGCAGGAGAGCGTAACAGGGAGTTAAGTAAGACCACTTTATGGAGGGGATGGGAGGAAACATTCCCTCGGTAACGGAGATGTGGACCCGTGCAGCAAACTGAGCAGAGGAAGAGATGAACGCGAGCAGCGATGGAGGAGTCAGAAGAATATCATGTGATGACGAGATGAGAGAGATGGGAGCCCTACGAGTGTAAACATTCCTCCCGGTAGCCACGAATAGTTATCAATGGGTCACACACACACACACACACACACACACACACACACACACACACACATGCATAAACACACACACACAAACACACACACACACACATGCATAAACACACACACACACATACACATAAACACACACACACGCACACACACACACAAACACATGCATAAACACACACAAACACACACACACAAACACACACACACACACACACACACACACACACACACATGCATAAACACACACACACACATACACATAAACACACACACACACACACACACACTCCATTCTCTCTCTCTCTCTCTCTCTCTCTCTCTCTCTCTCTCTCTCTCTCTCTCTCTCTCTCTCTTCTGTGTGTGTATACATATACTCGTGTTTCGTGAGTGTATATATGTGTAGGTAGATACGTACTAAAGGCAAAAAAAAAAAAAAAAAAGTACATCTTCAGTAAAAGACATCACCGACATGAACAGCAGCCAGGCGTGAGAGAGAGAGAGAAAAAAAAAAAGTAGGAGGAAATTTTTGAAAGAAATGAAGAAGAAAGAGTGACGTCGGTCGCCGGCAGCAGACCCTCCCCCACACCCCCAGGTGACAAAGATGGCGGCCATACCGGGGGAAAAAACCAGTGCGATTAAGTGTCATCAAAACAGCGACCAAGGAAGTAGGGAGAGTGTGGCTTGGATGCCCTTGATTTTGTGTAATTATCTAGAAATTCTAACTTTTTTTTTCAGGGAGCTTGCAACCATGGTGGGGGAGGAGGAGGAGGAGGAGGAGGAGGAGGAGGAGGAGGAGGAGGAGGAGGAGGGGTAGTTTGCTAAGGGGGGAAGAGTGGCACTGCCACGTACAGAGAGGATGATCATTTCTTTGTGCATAAACACGCAAGAAACATGTTTTTGTACCAGCGTTGCTCACACACGTCGAAGGGCAGATTACATTTTCTTGGTGCTTTGTGAGGATATCAGCATATAGAAAAAAAATATCAGTATGCAGATATGCATATAAATCTACATGTAAATATGCATATGGCTCTATAGATCTATGACGTTCTATAGAGGATGGGCTCAGGTCCAACTGACCGCCGCCCTTCAGCCAACAGCATCTCGTTTCTTAGCCTAACGTTAGCCTGCAGCCTGTGGTCGTCAGGACCAGGTCTCCATCCTTCTAAAACACTCACTACCACAGACTGTAATTCTTATCTTCTGGCTCACAGCCACAAGTCGTCAACTACTTGTCTTTAGTCACTAAACCCCCGGTCACTTATACCAAGCCACTCCTCTGGTTCTGGTCTTCATCCTTTGGTCTTCAGCTTTTGGTCTTCATCCTTTGGTCTTCAGCTTTTGGTCTTCATTCTTTGGTCTTCAGCTTTTGGTCTTCATCCTTTGGTCTTCATCTTTTAGTTGTTGATGTTTGATTCCGGTCCATAACATCGAGTCCTCAGCTTCAGATCTTCATCCTTCGGTCTTCAAAGTTTGGTTCTGGTCTACACATTCGAGCTTTCAACTTCTGCTCTTCATCCCGAAGTCCCCAACCTTTGTTTCCTCAGCCATCGCTCTGAGCTCTTCGCACATAGCATCAAATCTTAGTCACTCGTCTTAAAGCCTCTGACTTTCTAACAACGGCTTCCAGAGTGTGTTTCCAAACCTCCTATTCGGCCACTGATGTCAGGAACTGGGCCTCAGCTTCATTCCTTGCTTGTAAACCCAAGTTTCCACTTCCGGATGTATCCTAGAATATTCGTTTTAAACTTCTGGTGCTCCTTGTCTGATCATCTAGTCCGTAGATGTGGGCTTTCGTATTGTGTCTGTCCCTCAATATCGAATGTCCATCAAACAGCCCCATCAAAACGTTTGAATCTCTACCTAAGGCGTCTCTAACAGAGAGTCGCTCCACCCAGCACCATAAGATACAATCACTTCGGCATAACTTGTTCAGTGACTCAATGTCGGCATCAGACATTGGTAATAAACTGGACGCTGGGAGAGCGTAAGCAAAGATGTGCACGTGTGTGTTCAGGGGATGGTTGTCTCTGTACCTCAAGGCAGCAACGCATGTATGCACCTCAACTTCGCTGGTATGGATACTGTTCCTCGTTAACAATAACCACAAGGTAGCCAGTAGGGAGCATCACCAGTACGACCCCTGACACGGTGTAGTCGAACGAGGAGGTGATGCGAGCGCTGGGGACGATGCCACACTCTCCCTGCCATCTTTGCTCTCGTAACTTCAGACGTATCGATGCCACTACCGGTGCCTTGTGATCCTGGGCAAAGTGCCAGCATCAAGACCTCGTCGCCGCCACTGCCACCCTATCACTCCTCGTTGGCTGCATCAGCAGAGAGTACGAGCTCCTGATATCAATCAGGATGTTAGAGGCAGCGATACTCCAGCTTTCCATTTACGATGTGATGGTAGGTGTCCACCGATGGAGCTGTTGATTAACGGCGACGTTACCCCGTGCAGTCGGCATCTCCGACCATTCCTCCCCTCACCCTTAAGAGATAATCAAAACCACATGCATACTCAGGCATATATATATATACGTATACATATGCTGGTAGCCACATGGAAGATGAAATACAAAGACCCAAGCGTTTATGAGAGTGCTTACATCTTCAGGGATACAAAGATAATCTCTGTGTATCTAGAGAAATTATCTCTGTATCCTGGAGATGTGTGTGTGGTGTGTGTGTGTGTGTGTGTGTGTGTGTGTGTGTGTGTCTGGTGAGTGAGGTTATGCCAGAATCACCAGTATCGGAACACAGGACAAATGGACCGACGGTGATGATTCGATACGAGATCATTCGTAAAAATAATTTTCCAGACGCTGGTGCGAAACGCTATACCATTAGCTCTAAACCATTTCGATATATCCGCGTGAAATATAGCTATAAAAATATCATTAACCGAGGAACTAATTAAGAAGGGAAATTTACGATGTACAAGAGAAGATTAATTTTAATCTACAAATTGATATATTTCAATTGGTAGATTAGTTTTAATCTACAAAGTGGTATATCTAAATTGGTAAGTCATTTCACTTACTAGAGAGATTTCAAATCCATATGTTCCCATGTAACGAGGGATTTAATACTAAATATTAACTGATCCTAAGTTAGCGGATCTGAATACTTGTTTCGACAGTTATAAATGATAACTGAACTTTAATGGAAAGCTGAGAATATAAAAATCGAGGACCTGTGCCCTGACAGTGTTCCAAACTTTGGCATAAACATTGCTCGATTCACAGTTCCTCATCCTGGTGGTGGAGAGGGAACGAACGGACGAGATCCGATTCTACTCAGCATATTTGACTTGACATTATTTCACCTGACGTCACTAATGAAACTGCTCTGAATACCCTGCATGTCTTTACAAGGACTTAAGTCTGTAAAATGAAAGGCTGGAACACACACACACACACACACACACACACACACACACACACACACACACACACACGCATAAAGGCAGCAAGTATGAATCATGTACATAATGTACATTATGTCTCTGGTACGGTATGGTGAAGCACCGCAGTTGACATCTATCTATCCATCTATCTCCCTCGATCTATTTATCTATTTCTACCACCATCATTTCAAGAGAACCCAAGTGCTTCTTTTCATGGGGTTCTTGCAGCTTCGAGGCTGCGCCCCACGCTGAACCAGGGAAATGATGGACTCATTTCTAGGGAGGACGAGACTGTGCTATTTTTCGTCCACTGACCATGATATAGCCTGTACCTTGCAGAGCTGGGTACAAACCTCTCTCTCTCTCTCTCTCTCTCTCTCTCTCTCTCTCTCTCTCTCTCTCTCTCTCTCTCTCTCTCTCTCTCTCTCTCTCCCACGCCCCAATAAATGAAAGTAACAACAGTAACAAAAAGTCCGCTCTAATACAGGAGGAAACATCAATAAACAAAAGCAACAATAGTAACAAAAGTCCGTTTTAATACAGGAGGGAACACCAGTAGCCAAATTCTATAGTTAAGTAATTACTTTATGAATACCATTAGCCAGATTCGGTGCTGTAATTACTTTGGTAATACCATTAGCCCAAATTCTCTGGGTTAATTACTTTATATTTCTTTAAGATGACAAGGAGAAGGTACCTAACTCTAATTAGCTTTTATATCAAAGCTTGTCTGAACATAATTGCTGAATGAGAAACATAGCCGGATAATCAGTGGAAATATTAATTAGATGACATTTCTTTTGTTAATGATAAGGTAAGCTCTGACCTAGACCAGTAAATTACTAAAAAAAAAAAAAAAGGATTACAAGTCCTCTTAATATATAATTTCGATGATGCTATATTTCCCAAAATTTCTAAAATGTTCCTATGATTTCATTCCACTGGCCCACGACAGTGATTGAAACAGAGACCAAAACATAACATATATAAAATTCAAATCTATAAAATCTATACTTAAGCATGTAAGAGTCCTGAGGAGGAAGGGTCGCTATATGAAAATGTCTAAATTGCTTTTTGCATCATTACACTCCTTGAGTAGCAACGTGTGGTAAGCCATGACGGTGTGGATCCATAAACTCTCTTGAAAGGCATCCTTTCCATCGCACTCTCATAGACCTGGCGCTGCTGCTCACCCTTGCAGCAAACGAAGCTAAGACTGAAATGTTATTACGTAGTTACCATGGCAGTTTCATTCTCCTATATCGGGTATTTTTAATCATTTTTCTTTGCTGCTTTTGTTCTCTTGTCTTGATCCGGCATTATAGGCTTACGAGGTCTTCAATACGGCGTCTGTTAAAATCATGCAAATCCTGTCAGTTTATCGTACGTCCCAACAGCGAAAACTATTCAATTTTGAGATCATTATGAAGTTATGTAAATGTTCTTTATGTTAATATAATACATCTCCATAACTTGGCCTGAGGGCCTGCCGCTTCCAAGAGCCTGGTCGACCAACGACCCAATCCAACAGCCTGGTGGGCCCAGCCAGCCAGCACGGGCTGTAGGGGGAGAAGATCACCTCCCCCCCAACCTCCCCCGACGACTTCGTATGTAAATTGAGAAAAAAAAATCTTCCCCAGACTTCCGTCTATTTTCCAAAACCTGTGAGAAGATGTTGAATAGAAAAAAGCTTAGAAAAGATATTCCATCAGCTTTCCTATACGTTATGTATAGTCTCTCTAACTTCGTGGTATCACAGTGGATCATCATTACGTACGGCACGGTGATAAATATACCACCTGGTGTATGCCTGGTGAAGTCTTTTCTGGGTGTCTTCACCCCCGTGAGCCTGAGCTTGGCCAAGCCCGCTAGCCGTCGGTGCATCCAATATCACTTCCCAGTATGTGAATTACTGACACTTCTCCTATGACCTGTACAAGACTAGAACCACTGTCGTACACACCCTTGAATCTCTGAATCGCTGTTTGTTACTTGGTGATGTTACGTGTGGCCAGCGAGACGTTAGCTCGGTCGCTGAGGATAGTCATACAACCCTATAAGATGTCTACGGAGTTTTACAGCCCCATAAGATGTAAGGAGAGGTTTGCAGCCCTGTAAGACGTCAGCAGAATCTCAGCTAACATGAAAATGTACAAGGTTAAGAGACGAGGAGGCAACACGAGTACAAAGAAAAAAAAGGAAAAACCGTCTTTCCCCGTAACACACAAATAGTAATCGAACAGAAACACACTTCACCTTCGAAGTCCATACCATACCCGCAGCCCAGACAAGACCTCCACACTGAGGAATCCGTCCAAATCATCTCATCTCATCTACTGGAAAGCCACACAAACCCACTCCCATCACGGCTAACCAGGACCTTCAACTTCCTGGACTGCTTCGAATCACCAACGATGCTGATGTCAACCTCTCTCTCTCTCTCTCTCTCTCTCTCTCTCTCTCTCTCTCTCTCTCTCTCTCTCTCTCTCTCTCTCTCTCTCTCTCTGTACCAAAATGACTGAACTCGTTTGCCTCTGTCAGGGTAGGCTAAGGCTGTTGCTACAGCCATCACCACAGGGGCCAGGTACATAGTTTCCACAGACATAAGTGAAGATTATGAAATGTGGCGGTGAAGTGGTGGTGTTCCGTCAAAAGGAAATGCGCCCTTACCACTTCCATGTCTGGACTTCTAGAGATGTGAGTTTATTGAAGGTTCACTCTGGTGTGGATACTCACCCTCACAACACTGCTCCCAACATCTTGTACATGCTCAGTCATCCATCCTCATCTCCCCTCAAGTGAGATCCATTGGTGAACCATCTCAGCAACACCTTGGATTACTTGAGGATCAGAAATTTATGAAACTGACACCATAATCCAACATGAGCACCAGCGATTACCGCAAACAACGGTTATAAATTCCTTAAACTTACTGAAGTGTTATGGCTGACCAGTACCTACAACCCCCCATCCAATGCCATCTATCCTAAGCAGTCCACACGTATCAGTTTTATAACTATGTCCTGCCCCAGCCACGACCCCGAGCATCTGCAGCCGGCCTTTAAGACATAATGGCCAGTAACCAAGATTCCACAACAGGTTATGCTGGGTTGTGGATAAGCGTGAGTGATGCAGAATGTTAAAAAGGAATATTACAGCAAAGCCACCATGGATGTCTACCATCGCCTCTCCTCGAAGAGATCTGCAAAATCTTGCCCAGATGATCTGGAGCTCGACAGCAGCACCTCCTATTACCAGTCATGGAGTCATAATAACAATCACAGATACAAGGCCATCTATAACAAAGCGACTCGCGCCAAGGTAGCTACGAAGAAATCTTTGAATCAACAGACTTCCTCCTTTCCCCCCTCTCGTTAAGTTACCTCTCCACTGAAGAAACAGATGAATACATTAGCGTTCAATTTGCCACCACTTACCACAAACTTTCCTCCTCTCGACATCCAACAGTCTCTCAAGCTTACCCTTCATCCCCCTTCATCCCTCTCAGATTCAGTACACGAACTTGAAGTAACCCCAACTGCAACACAGCCTCAGGCTGAGAGTTCTCCACCACATCTCATTCGCACATGAAATGAAGATGAATCTTTCCTCCAAAACAACAGCTAAACTCCACACGCTCCATCATGAATCCTCCTTCTCTCCACAGTGCCCCGATGACTATAAGACTTACGTTTTCCCCCCAGGACCCCATCAAGTCGAGAAGGCCTACAGGAAGGATCTAAATGAACCACCACATATTGCTATCCCCTGATCCCCTGATGACCTCTACCATCCACTGCCTCACAAGCTTCGTTCACCTCAGCCTAGAAAAACGCCGCCAGACGTTTTGTTGTTCCCAACATGCGCCGACGCCAGTAAAGATCTCGACCTAATCAGCCATGACATTTCATCATCAACGAAGCCGTCAGCTCTGGGCTCTGCGGGGAGACTGTCAGCTCTGGGCTCTGCAGGGAGACCGTCAGCTCTGGGCTCTGCGGGGAGACTGTCAGCTCTGGGCTCTGCGGGGAGACCGTCAGCTCTGGGCTCTGCAGGGAGACCGTCAGCTCTGGGCTCTGCGGGGAGACTGTCAGCTCTGGGTTCTGCGGGGAGACCGTCAGCTCTGGGCTCTGCAAGGAGACCGTCAGCTCTGGGCTCTGCGTAGGGGAGACCTCACATCCCAAGCCTTCTAGACTTCCTCAATGAGCGTCGTCAGGCTGAACACTTCCAAAGAACTTATCTTGATCTGTCTATCTAGTCCTTCACCCGTGGCGTTCTGGACGGCACAAGGACCCACTGGGATCCTCGTGTTTTCTCTTCCTCATAAATGACGTCGACTACTCTACCATTATGTATCAGCGTCGACAAGAGCTCCTCCAACTACAACACCCTCAACAGCCTCCAACACCGGGTCACCGCCAACCACGTCACCAACACTGGATTCTTCGAACAGCCGGAGTCCAGTTTCTGAACTGGTGCCTTTAAAAAATTAGCTCATGAAACAGAAAACGACGCAGTAATGTTCACCCTGTATGGGTTCCCTCACAAGTGCGTACCGCACTTTAAGAAGTGGTGGACATGGAAGCCAAAAGAGTCACTGAAAAAGGGTTGAGGTAGATCTTTATATGTATGTATTCGGACCCTGAAACACTTAAGGAACACAATAAGGAGAGAAAAAAACTGATAGATGATGAGTTAAGAAGGAACGAAATATATGTGATGAGTGAAACAACGAAACATTATGGACTTGTTCTTGATAACGGAAATTTTACATGCGGGAAAGACAGGAGTAGGTGGAAGGACCCGGTGTTTATGAGGTTAAGATTGGGTTATAAATATCTCTGGGGACTAGGCGTGGTGAGGAGTGAGCCAGATGAAGAATGTAGAGAATGTAGAAGATCCAGATTCCAGACCTTCCTTCATATCATGTACTGGAATGTTAGTTACTTCAGGGATAAAGAAATATGCACAGATTGAACATTTCTGACCGAGCAAACTGAATGGATATGTAACAGAGGAATATAATTGAAATATCACAGAAATATAGCTACTCTGCACTAAAATATATTTCTATTTTTGCAGAATTATGTGAGCCTCTGGTGACGTATTCCATGAGATACTGTATCTTTTGTTGTCTTGTCTCAGTAAACGTATGTCAATAAAATTCAACCAAACCACGACCGTGGTCGTGCAGGCCAGACCTTCCCCCATTCCATGATTCTCCTCAGACTATCTCAGTTAAGAAGACCCAGCCCCTCTACAGGCTCCTCATACCCACACAGTTATCCAGTGTCATTCTGGACGATAACACGAAGCTGAGAGGAACACGTACGTCAGTAGCATCATCAAATCCCCCAGCAGACGTCTCTACATTCTCCGTAAACTCGAGACACTTCTTTGTCCAACTTTGGCATCCAGACATACATGTGCCCTCAGGAAGGGGTAATCAGGGCCAAGACGGTCCCTGAGTTCTCCCTAAACCATCAGTGGCATCAATAATAAGCATACATGATAACGTAAGTAAGGGAACGTAATGGAGAAGACCAGAAGTAAAGGGATAAGTGGTATACACGCGCGATTATGTCGCCAGTGAACGAATAAAAGAATAACTGCTAAAGATTAGAGAGACTGGAGGAGAAGGACACTTAGTCTGTGTCCAGGAGGAGAAGCAGGAAGAGGAGGAAGATGGGGATGAGGAGGAGGAGGAGGAGGAGGAATACTCTGTCACAAGCAAAAGGAGAGCGTGACAAAGATAGCCAACGTGGCGATAAGAGCAGCAGTAAAAGTGAGATATGGCAGGTCTCCTCCAGCTGGGGAAATAACAGGATCGCTGCGAAGGCCAGGGTGGGGGTGGTGCTGGCGGCAGGGAAGAACGCGAGCTAAGGTGAGGGATGGATATATGTACCCGGCGAATGGACGGCCGGCTGCACGGACCGTGCCATCCACACCTCGTGTACAGAGGTGTGGTGGATAGAAGAGTATGGTGCTGTTCTCTGTAGGCACGAGAGAGAGAGAGAGAGAGAGAGAGAGAGAGAGAGAGAGAGAGAGAGAGAGAGAGAGAGAGAGAGAGAGAGAGAGAGAGAGAGAGAGAGAGAGAGAGCCCGTCCCAATGTGGATATGGAAAACGTATGCGTCACAGTAAGAGTGAGGAGGTGGCGTCGTGTGGTATATGTTGAGGCTTATGGGGTCTTTTTTTCTTCTGGGAGTGAGGGTGGGGTGAACTGTTAGGACCAGTGAAGTGGGTCTGTAAAGAGGGTTATGGGTCAGGTTACACCCTGCAGAGCTGAGTGGTATGGGACCGGGGCCAGTAGGATAACAGAAATACTATGATAAACTCTGTAAACGTGTGACTGTGTAAAATGAAGGTCTTGGCAAGAATTATAATAAGAGGACTGGGATTTGAAATTCGGAAAAGATATAGATATCAGAGAAACAAGTGTCTACGGAAGATACAGTTTTGATGTGGCAGGCGACACACCCACAAGATACAACAGGAATGAAGAGGAAATTGTTGTTTTAAGAGTGAGAAATATGGCGGGAAAGTGAGAGGGTCGTGAGATCACACTGGATGGGTCGAGGAGGGAGTTACACTACCTGGGTATGATGGGTGACGGGAGGGCCATACATAATCTGAGACCGTGTTGAAGGCGACGGACACACGAGAAAAAAAAAATGGATCCTCCGGGATGGGACCAATGAACTACGAAATGATCAATAAGACTCCGTGTTGTCTCGGTAGGGTTGGTGAGCGTGAATGTGAGACAAATTTCCTAATAATCATAGCAGCCCCACTTTATAGTTCCTTCTATCGAAAAATGAAATCAGTATAACATTTATTATAAATATTAAAGAAAATATCGATAGTAATCATTACATTACAATATCGTGAAAGCAGGACTTCTAATGTGAGGTCAGACCAATGGACATTTTTCAAAGTCCTTCGTCCGTGATGTCATTTTGCTTCACGCAAAAAGTTGGTAAGATACTTATTGTACCTTGTGTACATCATCACTACATCTCTGAGGAAAGTGATGACAGGAACAACACGTTAGCCTAGAGGTGCATCGGGTCGGGGGCGAGTCTCTGCTGGAATGTATGGTGGATGCCAGCCGTGGGAAACAGGTTTGAGAAAATCGTAAATAAGGACGAGTGAGAGGAGTAGACACAGGGAAGAGCTGAGGAACAAACACTGTGTGTAGAAGGACGGTTGACGAAGGAGGAGGAGGAAAGAAGAAGACAAGCGAAGATTGAGGAAAAGATGTGTACAAATTTTCCTAGACGTTTGCACAAACTGGATATAGTCTCTTTGTTATGATCTTATTATCCCACCTAATTTCTGACGGTTACCAGTTGTCACACTGCTAACTTGGTACTCATGATCAAAGTCTGATGATGACAGTTAATTATTGTGAATTAAAGGGACTTCATTTGTTCCCCTAATTACCTCGTACAAAACCAGCCGAGATAATGAGAGATGGAAGCTCTGGTCGAAATCATTTCAGCATCATCAACCTTGAGACGACTTGTGGGCACGTCCAGACGCCCTTCGTCAGTAACTACCTCAGTAGCAAGGAAAGTGTTGTCCAACGTTCCAATTGCCTTTATGCTGAGGAAACACACACACACACACACACACACACACACACACACACACACACACACACACACACACACACACACACACACACACACACGAGGTGGGGCGCTACGTGTGTAAAAAATAAAGAAAAAATACAACTCCCTGTCTGAACAGTACAAATACCGAATTACAGACACAGCTGCCCACAGGAACGACTCGAATATTGGGTCACATGATGGCTGAAGAAGACCTGTGACACAACAGAGTCTCCACAGATAGCGATACGAACGAAGGAAAAAAAAAAAAGCGACAAGCAGCTGCGGTACACAGCCTCAACCATGATGCTAAGCCAGCACCCCCCCGCCAAAAAATATTCTGACGTCAATACTTTCCGGCAACACCGAAAACCTTAGGAGGATCTGAAACCACTGGAAAGAGAACAAGCAAAATATCCCAACTATAACTGTGAGTCCTCGCAAGCATACTGAAGACCTTTAGGTCTCTCTCTCTCTCTCTCTCTCTCTCTCTCTCTCTCTCTCTCTCTCTCTCTCTCTCTCTCTCTCTCCCCCCCCCACACACACACAAGCAACTGCGAGGCTGAATGGAAGTGCTGCCTCCTCCCCACCTTGCCATCTGAACCATTGTATATCTAATACTAGCAATGAGTCTTGACTTGAGACTGGCCTTACTAAAGTCACTCGCGTTTCCAAAGACAAAGATGAAGTCAATGAGCAGCATGAACACAAGGGGAGGAAGGGAGGGAGGGAGCAATGGTACTAGACCACCTCCCGGTGGCCGCTGGGGTGAGGAGGAAGTGTGGAACCCCTGACCACGAAGGGTGAGCCAGTGTTGTTACCATGACAACACCGCCTCATTCAGCCACGTGCAACCACCACCACCGCCGCCGTACCACATCGCGTAACACTTTAGGACGGCGCGGTGACGGAGGCGCGAGGAAAGGAGTCCACCTGCGCTCACAGCCGACCTGCAGTCCAACTAAACCCCCCTCGACTGTCATCACTGTTGACAGTGAGAGACGCAACTTTCCTTGGGGTAGGAGAGTCATGTCATTTCCCCTCGGTGTCCCGCGAGGGGTTTTATCGGCCAGTTACATGCATAATACATCAGGATCATTCAGTCTCTGTCCCTGCAGGGGTTCGAAGCCAGGTCCCCAGTAGCAGATGTCTGTGTTCACATCTTTACGAAATAGCCTGTACTGTGGGGGTGATCGAAGCGACCTTCAAAAAACGTGTCGACAAAGTTCCTTATGATTAGAGTAAAAAATGCAATGGTTCTTACATGTACGTGTCTTACATTGAAACATCTGCTGGACATAATATGGGGTGCAGGTATGTGTATGGGATATGGGAGGGAGACGTTCAAGTAGAGAGTTTAAGGTATCCAATACCTTAAGAGACTTCATCGTAGGCCTCTTGGTCTGGGATCGGACCCATCTTTACGTATGTGTCCCTGGAGTCCAGATGACAAGACATACTTGGGTCAGGTAACGAGACTAGCATGATCAATTGCTGTCTGACGGACAGATGCAGTATAATCATGAGAGATAAGGACATGGTAAATCCTCTGCATCACATGAGGCGATCAGCTGAGTCTCCACATGTCGGGGCAAAATACTGTACGTCTGGTTAACTCCATCACAATATCAATATCTTTTCCTCCGTGTTTCCTACGGTATGAGAGCAGAGTGGAGCCATCCCCATGCCTCTGAGGTAGCCGGCCCACACTCACATCATCCTCATTCTTCAAGAACCTCTCACGCTTCGCTTCAGTATCACGTACAACAACCATAACAATAACAGGCAGATATAAACTCTCCTACATAACAACAAAATCTAAAAGCACAGTTACGAGAGGAGAGAGAGAGAGAGAGAGAGAGAGAGAGAGAGAGAGAGAGAGAGAGAGAGAGAGAGAGAGAGAGAGAGAGGAGAGGGTGGGAGGGAATTAATGAAGCAAGTTCAGACGCAAATTCTTTCATAGGTATTTTCTGATGGTGTTCAGAAAAGTTAAGATTAATCTCAAGACTTTCTACTTAATCACCGAAACATGAGCGTGGTGCAGGGAGGGGGAGAGACAGGTAGGACCAGAATCACAAAGCGGGTAGTTGGGACTCCATTTCTGCCGTTGATAGAACGACCAGCGTCCCGCCATCATCACCCTTATAGCACAGTGTGTGTGTGCTTCACCAACCCGCCACCAGAGGAAGCCAACATTATCGACAGATGCGCAACAACACACCACCGCTCCCTCTCCCGCCCTAAGCAACAGTACCTCCCAGTGAACACTCTGCCTCTTCTATATCATCTGGACGCAGATATAAATTGCTACGAAAGATCATCAAAATAAAAGGAGCAATGGACGTTTTTTGGTCCATGTCAACGTCTTAAAGTGTCTGGAAATGAAGTTACTGCAATGGTTTCCAGTCTTCACTCCAGCTCGTGATACTACCTTTGTGTGTCTGGAAATGCATGAAGTTACTGCAGTGATATCCAGTCTTCACTCAGCCTCAAGTTACTACACTAACTCCAGGTGAGAGAGACTCACTTACCTCCTAAGCATCATCCGTCTCTTTTCAGCATTACCATAACTTTATCCAGTGAGTGATAACAGAAAGATAAACACACAGGTCGATTCCTAGTACTTCCGCTGTTCTAAACGACTTCCCTGCAGCCTCTGGCAGTGGAAAAGCTGACCTATGACAAACTTCCGTCCCACAGTCTGGTGCCGGGACTCTGTCGATCCTTCTGCAGGAGCCAGAAGCTGAGGACAGCCGGACCTCCGTAACGGCAGGCTAATCCCTGGGACCAGACTCCCTGAGACTGAAAGTTGGTCTCACTCTTGAGGGTAATCCCAAAAAGGTGTCTCCTGAAGCTCTGAGTCTTTGCAAATGTTCAGATTTACAAGCAGACATTACAGACCTGTTGCTGCGTCCCTCTGGCCAAGATAATTCCCCCAAGAAAGATATGTCAGGAGTCCAAAATCTTGCGAGGCTCAAGAGGGAGCTATAATAACGTTAAAATGGGTTGGATTTGCTACGTAATACTCGGGACTCTTGTGAACAGAGTGACCGCTTACAGCGGGAAACATGAAGGCAATTAAGGGATGTCCTGAGATTTAATCCGCAGCAAGGATTAGATTTGTCGCTGGAGGAGATGTCGTTGTAAATGAGGATGTCTGCAGAGCTACGTTGTTGAGAAGTGTTGGATGATGCAGCGGATGAGAGTTCCCTTGAGGGAGGAGGAGGAGGAGAGGACCCTGTGGAGGAATAGCAATGGAAGACGAGGGGTTTGGTTTACAACACATGACCTCTTCTTCCCAGGTCTGTGTGGGGAATGGCAATGGAACACGATGGTTGATTCATGATACATGACCTCCTCTCGTCAGTCAAACAGTTCGAAAACAAATTGCAGCGACTCATGCTCGCCTTGAGGGACGTTGGACGTCTCGTGTCAAACGCAGACGAATCCAGAACTCCGTGTGTTGATTAGTACTTTCAGCAACTGACCTCCGTGTTGTAGGCGATCAGCGATGCTTTGAACGAGACGCGCCTTGGGATCGAGTCCGAGCAAGTTCGAATCCTGGTCGTGGTAGTCGGTCCACAGTTAACCTAGCTGTTCATCTTCCCATAGGATCTGGTCGATAAAATGGGTCATCTCGTTTCTGGTGACGTAGCCTGAAGGGGGAGGAAGGACTACTCCATCTATTTCAGCAATATGCTAAAGGTATCAGGCGAGTTGATGGTTAGTTTCAACCACTGACGTTGTCTTACAAAGTCATCTTTTAATTCAGCAATAAAGATGTATATTTCCAGATCTAAGCCGTCGTGCATAACGATGGAGACCATAGTACTTGGTCACCTTACATGTGGGGGTTTAGACTGGTACAGGACGAGAAACTATCAATTCCTATACCAGCTTGATACTTCCCTGAAAGACGGTAAACCAGGTAACTGTCTCAGACGCTCTATCAACTGCTAAAGGAACGTCTTCAATTCCCCTTATCTGATGCTTCTGTTACTCGAGCTGCTTATCTCTTCACGTCGACGGCGTCTTGCTGTAAAATCTGGAAACAGGTCAATTGAGGAAAAGGACATTACCCGATACGACACGATGACGAGGACTTATGAGAAAGGAACGACAACAACCTCCAATTTTTTTCTTTAATCATATATTTCTCTAAGACACTAAGACGAGGGCAGCAACTTTTCTGGTGAATGCTTGGTGAAGTCTTCGTGGGCAGTCGACCCCCTACATCCTGTGCTGAGCCAAAGCTGTAGTCACGGCACGAGACTCGTGAGTCTATAGATGGTCCAGTTCACAGTATTTCTCTGAGAAGTACACTAGTAACCCTGCCTGGGTGGAGGAGAAGTACTGGAATTCTAAGCTACCGTATAGGCGGCGCTGGGCCTCAGGGTTGGCTGGAAAAGTCCCTCTGGATTCTGGAAGCCTTTGGTCGACCGCTATAAAGCCCGGTTTCCCTGCTAAGCTTTCCCCTCCCCCACAGAACCTGTCTCAGTTTATTTCACTTGAGCTGTAAAGCGACGGGACGGCAGAAATTACTTACCCACGAGCAAATACAAACATATTTCTCAATTTCCTCAGGTAAAAATTACATTTCCTCCCCGCGCCGGGGTATATAAATCTTCGCTAGTAATTATAGCCGAAAGTAAATGTGTAGGCAACACACACACACACACACACACACGCACACACACATACACACACACACACACACATACATACATATATATATATATATATATATATATATATATATATATATATATATATATATATATATATATATATATATATATATGTAAAGTATGTTTATAAGACGTGTTGTCTTAACAATCAACAAACCATCGGAAATATTAATGTTAAACTCACACAACTTTCCCCACCACAAGTTGGTTGCCTTTGGCCGGTTGGCTATTTGGTCACCGAGGCCAATCGACAGCCAGTGGTCAGGACGGCCATCAACCTCAAAGAAACTCTCGACCACCTTCTTCAGGTCCCCAAGATGATGATATCCAAGATCACCTGCGCACATAACACGATCTCACGACGGCCCTTTATGCACCATCGAGCGTAGAGGAGCAACGACCAGATGCGTTTATGAAGAGGAGCAACGACCAGATGCATTTATGAACAGGATGGCTGTCGCTGCTCCCGGAGGTGTGCTGATGACTGGGGGCCCGTCAGCTCAAGCTTCACCGGTCAATACCACCGACCACCTCGGGCTGTTACTTCATCAACTGTTATGCAACCGTCGTATTGACGGGTAATATGCAGAGCACCTGTTGTACATATTACATACGTCTAGTTGTTTTTACAGCGTTCCACAATGTTCGTTTTATCTATCTATTTATCTATCTACCTATCTATCTATCTATCTATCTATCTATCTATCTATCTATATATATATATATATATATATATATATATATATATATCCCTGGGGATAGGGGATGCGTGTCGTAGAAGGCGACTAAAAGGGGAGGGAGCGGGGAGCTGGAAATCCTCCCCTCTCGTTTTTTTTTTAATTTTCCAAAAGGAGGAACAGAGGGGGGCAAGGTGAGGTTATCTCACAAAGGCCCAGTCCTCTGTTCTTAACGTTACCTCGCTAACGCGGGAAATGGCGAATAGTTTAAAAGAAAAAAGATATATATATATATATATATATATATATATATATATATATATATATATATATATATATATATATATATATATATATATATATGTACGTATATACGTACATCATCCTGCAACACATGCCTGTTTCACGGTGGGGCAAAGAGTTCATGAATATATTACAGCAGGAAACATATTACCTGTCCTTTCTATTAATTCAACGAAAAAAATTTTGATAGTATTTTCCGATCCTGTGCTGGGCAATATACTGCAGGAAATACACACGTCCCTCTGCTGTAAACTGGAGTAGGGGAGGGAGGTAGGTAGGTAGGAAGGTAGGTTGATAGTTCTGAAGAGATGGACATACCTCTAACTCGAGTAGGTAGGTAGGCAGGTAGGTAGGTAGGTAGGTAGGTAGACCTGAGGAGGTAGATATCAGTATATCATCCTCGCTTCTCCTGCACGTCACGTGTTGTTATTACCCGCACGTGCCACTAAGGCCGTGATGCCGCCTCTTTCTCTGTAGTACACAGACAGTAAAGACTGTCTGTTTAACCTTCTCCCTTTCTTCATTACAACCCCAAAGCTAAATGTCTCCTGTCTTTTACCTGCGGTTAATTCAATGAACCCAGGTAATAACGTGTCTCCCACGAACATGCACTCATATGCTGATGAGGTCTGCATTAACTGGCAAGACCATTCGAGGACCTATAACTGGCGGTTATACTCTCGAACGAAAGACTAAAATTACCTCATTATGTCTGGGTGTCTGCGTGCATACGAATGGTCTCGGCTGAACAGAGATTAAGCTAGTTTTACGTTATTTCACTTGACATTTGCTGAAGCGAATGATATAGATACTGTTCTTGATGTCTGGAGGAACTGGTTTTAAGGAGGTGAAGAATTTGAGGAGCGTCTGTTGGAGGGTTCTTGGGAGTGTTGATTGGAGGGACGGGTTTGGGGAAGCAAAGAATTTGGAAGAGGATTTTGTTTTACTTGAGGATAGGGTGGTGAGGGAGGTAGACATGCGAGGGTCCTGGACAGAGGGGCGGGTCTGCTGTCTGCTAAAGGTGGGCTGGGATAGGCTGGGGTGGGCTTGGAGGTGAGGCAGCTGCTGTTTACTGATGACGCGGAGGGTTCTGGTGGGTGGTGACTGCAAGGACAGATCTTGGAAGGTGAAGAATCTGGGCTGGGCGTGTGAACAGACCAAGATAGAGATAGGAATATAAAATGAAATTATGAGAGGTACAGATCACCGTGCTTAATTGAGGTGTTTATTAACTGTTAATCCTCTACCAGCCTCACCACAAGTGTTCTACCAACTGCTGCTGGGCGAATGCTTGTATATCTTTCTGCTGAATATTTTTCCAGCATCCTATAGGTTAAGAATCATCACACAGTATCCATGAAGTCGTAGAAGCGACTAAAAGGGATTCGTATCTGGAGTGAAATTAGCTTCTTTTTTTTAATGTTTACATTATGCGACAGGGGGGCAGGTGAGGTATTTACAGGTCCCGTCTTGTTCTGTAAGGTATTAACTCATGCTAACGCGAAATGCACTATTTAAAAAAAAATAATAATATATAATATAATTATATAATTATAATATAATATATATATAATATATAATAATATATATATAATATATATAATATAATAATCATCTAACTCTTCTTTTCACTTTGTGCGGCAGATTCCGAGTTATTCGCAGGAACATTACCTGCGTCATTATCACGAAAAACGAAAAAATGGAACTTTCCGATCCGTATATACAATCCTGCAGACAATAACAAGCCCTGCTAACTGAGTTAGGGAGGGGTGGTCAGGTGGAGGGCTTATGCGTTGATTAACCCACTGAAAAGGCATACCCGATAACATCGCTAGTAGTGACTAGTAGTTAGTGTATGACCCTGGCAGTAGTATAGCCCTGATCATCACAATCTTTTGCACGTCATTCTGTCCTTATTGCTCCACTTGTCCGTCGTTCCCCTCTCTCTTAGTACACAGACATAAGACTTCTTTTAACCTTTCCTTTCTTTATTCACCCTCTCAATGATGTCCCCTTCTTACCTGCGGTTTACTTCAATAACCGGCGTATTAATTGTCCCCACAACATGCACTACATATGTTATGAGTCTGCATTCAACTGGCAAACCATTCGAGACCTATAATGGCGTTATACTCTCATTACCGAAGACTAAAACTTGCCATATCTGTTCCATGCCGTCGCCTACGCAATGTCTCGAGACTAGTGAAAGCTAGTTTTACGATCACTGACATTTTGCTTTCGCGAGATATGATCTGTTCTGAATTTTTGAGGACTGCTTTAGGAATGTGTACGACCTTACGAGCCTGTGAGTTCTGATTGTTTTGGGGCAGGGTTGCGGAAGCCAAGAATTTGGGAGAGATTTCGTTTACTTGAGGTTGGTTTGGGTGTCATCAAACAGTCCCATTGAACTGCCTACCTGTCTACTAAGGTGGGCTCGTAGGTCTTTAGTGAGCACTGCTTTTAACTTTGCACCGAGGTTCTGGTTGTGGTTACTGCAAGAAGATCTGGAAGGCTGAGAATCATGGACATGGACTCTTGAACAGACCAATAAATCGGAAATAAGATAAATCTTAGCCTTTCCAAAATCACTGTGCTTATTATCGACTAATCTTAATCATTAACCAACCTAGAGCAATGCACACCCGCGACCTACATTCACAGTGTACCAACCATCTTCTTGCTGTGCGAAGCTGAATCTTTCTCTGAATAAATCTTTTCAGCTTCTAACTACTTGCTCCCAACACAACAAAAATCAGACGCATACGATTCCAAGTAGTCATCTTAATAAGTTCATTCTTACGGCTTCCTTATCTCAGTCCATTGTGGACTGCGAAGCATTTTGCTTTTGTAGTGTTGTGTTAATTATAAATGCATATACCTATCACACTCCTACACTTCTATAAAAATGCTCTTCCCAATTAATGCTTAATGATATATTTAATAATACTATAATAATATAATAATTTTTTTTTTTATTTTTAATTTTCTTCTGTCATTGTGAGCTTATTAGTATTTTATAGTAGATATCAATAATTAGCATCCATAAAATTTTGATTTTTTTTTTTCACTTGTTTATGCCTCACAGTAGCCTCCGGAGAAAGTTATTAATTAACTAAAAATTCCATAGCTGATACCAGAGTCGAAGCCCCGGCCTTGTCTCATCACAGTAGACGAGAACAGCTTCATACTATAACATAAAAAAGTTTCTTCAGTCGTGTATACCAGCAGATTCAAGCCCTCCGGACCCTGGTCTGCTTCCACTCTGAGGACTCGACGTTTTCACACCTAAACTCACCTTCACTGCATCCTCCCAGCCTGGCCACCATGCCTCTCCACCACCACTTTCTCCCCCTCCTGACTACGACTCCCTTCCTCCCCTTGGCCATCACACTAGACTGTCATTGTTCAGTGGCTCCAAGCAATCACCCCGCAGCCGTTTTCCTTCTTCATACCCTCAACACTGGAAGCATAACTTGCCCGCTCAACACAAAAATAGTTTCCCGAAGATATATCGCTCTTGCAGCCTGCAATTTCTAACCTAACAAGGATGTGGATGAATTACTGTGAACTCAGTATTGGAGAGCTGTTATCGTGCGCCTGGCAACATTCTCTGGCTTGTTTGCGACTATGTTCGTAAGCTGTCGTACAAGTTCTTGGGCGCTTTTGCACACAGACAAACGGACAAAAACGCCTTATTCATGATATATATGTAGCAACCCTACAGTGGTCTAGTGGTGCACTCTGTAATCTAAAGTAGTTCCCCCTTTCTGAAAATCTGTTAATAAGATTACTTACGAGATAACGTGAGGGAACCATGGTGAACACTTGAATATATGTACCTGGTGAATGTTAATGATAATGTTTACTGATGCTAACGAGGAAGGTTCAGTCTCTACACAGATGAAAAATGATTTCAAACTCAGTCTGGACTTCATTATTAATTTGCATTCACAGAAGCTATACACCTCTCTTGGTCTGCTATATATATATATATATATATATATATATATATATATATATATATATATATATATATATATATATATAGCCGTATTAATATTGTAATATAGACTATAATCATAAGGGTGGATATATATGACGTGCCTATATGATGATCCACGGTCATTTCGCAAGTTACATGATATTTTTCTGAAGTTTGTCTTCAACCGTATAACTGTATCCTGCGTTCCTATTTAGCTTGCTGTAACACACGTACTCAGGCAGAGTCTCTGGTGTATTGGAATTCCACATGGAATATCCCAGGTGGATAATCAAGGCAACTCGCTACCTGATGATTTAAGTCTCAAATTAAGACTGTGTGCCCAAGAGTTCATTACTTTCATCATTACTCTCTAAATTACTTTTATCCTAATTATCGCCTCATAATCACGAGAAATCTCTTAAGTAAATTTTTCGCTCGTTTTATTCTCTGACGTATTTTACGTTATACTGCGTGTTTTATCTACTGCTCCACATCATCAATATTAAATGCAATATATCGTGAAATAAGCCAACACTGTCATCTTGACAGTGAATGACATGAGTAATAATGTTATTGCTTCACTGCTGAGTTGATGAGTCTAACAAATATACTCATCGCCTGGATCAAGGGTTGTGGAGAGACGGACTAGGATAGGAGGTGGACCTTGAGGTCGATGGTTCGAGCCTAACTACCGTTCCTCCGACTCCTAAGTACCATCATTAAGGACCTAAATGCCCTCATTATGCACCTGATGATAACATACTGATTACCTTAACGAGATGATGATGTAATTTCTCGAAACAGTGACATATGTAGGATATGTATATTCAACACACATGTCGTGATAAGGATGTATACGCACAACGCAGCTACTCCCTGTAATCTATGTATTTAGTCTACACCAACAAAATAATGACTGACTCTCAGCATTACATAATATAATAGGGGTATACGAACATCATAAACACGTAGAGACATCATACAGGAGAATTCCCTCCTCCCTAGGAAGATTTCCATCTTCCCTAGGCAGAATTCCCTCCTCCCTAGGAAGATTTCCATCTTCCCTAGGCAGAATTCCTCCTCCCTAAGCAGATATCCCCTCCCTAGACAGAATTCACCCCTCCTTAGGCAGAATTCCCCTTTCCTAAGGCAGAATTCCTCCTCCCTTGGCAGATTTCTCGCTTCCCTAGGCAGAATTCCCCCTCCCGAGGCAGATTTTCTCCCTTCCTAGGCAGGGGACGTCCACGCCCCCAACAGAGGCACTGGCGGCGGCAGCAGCAGAAGGTGCCGCCGTAGAAGCGGCGGGCTCCGGGCAGGCATTAGTGTTGATCGATGCATAACATACATTCCGGCGGCCAAGCACGATTTTACACTTAGCCTCCAGGCGCGCGGGCCGGGAACTGGTGCCCTGCTGGGTGTACAGTGCGACCTGGGCTGAGGGAATCATCATCATGACACAGGCTACACCATTGAAAATATATGGTAGTGGAGCAGTGACATCGGCGGAGGTGTAAATATAAGTGACACCGGAGTGAAGTAACGTGTGAGTTTAGTAAGTGTGATGGAGAGTGCTCAGGTTCTTTTTTGGGCCACTGTACATATTGCCCTTAGTGGTATAAAATGATACGGTGCGGTGTATATATTTTCCCATTTTTGTCCAAAGTCTTTATTATATTACTTCGTTGGCAACTATACTGACAGAAGTCTGGTATTATTAGCCCTTTCACTGAGGGTTAATTTTTTACCCAATTCGGGGCCAATAATCCACGGTCTCTGTGGAGGGAACGCGACAAATACAGCTTTTGTGGGACACATCAAAGGCTCTTGATGAGCTTAACCACATAAAAGGTCTGTCCTTTAATCATAATAGGACACCCATACACCATAACACTTTAACATGGTAATTCTGGGTACTGAGTAATGACCACTGGATGTATCGCTACACAACAGAATTGAGAGAAGAGGCGGCTCTTCCCGTACCGGTAATGTAATTAATCACACAGCTACGACAGTTTCGAGACTGCGCTTCAATCAGGAGCAGGGGAATGATTGACTCCTTTGGACAGACAAGTGCTTCGACGAGACTGTACTCCTTTTCGTCCATTCCCGGTGATACCGCCTCGCTGAAGGTGACTTTTCACTCGTAGGGTAACCACAAGCAAGGGGGAGTCCGGTAACACCTTTTTGTTAACGTTTAGAAGAGTAAAAGGACACGGAATGGCGCTCTGGTATTTAGGTAACGCTCTTTATACCTAAAACGTGATACATGGGGTCGAATCCTGAGCCTTGGAGGGTTATAAGGGTTCAGTTCGCTCATGAGGACTCACCAACCACGATGAGCTGGATGCTGTGTGCCCCTGGGGATTGTCACAACATCCCAGCTCATGAAGCTCCCCCCACCATCACATGTTCATCAGCACCCCAGATCACTAAACTCCCCCACCATCACATGTCCACCAGCACCCCAGATCACTAAACTCCCCCACCATCACATGTCCACCAGCACCCCATATCACTAAACTCCCCCACCATCACATGTCCAGCAGCACCCCACCTCACTAAACTCCCCCACCATCACACAATCTTCCTCATCCCCAGCTCACTCCTCCATTAGGTATTCGACATATCTTCCCCATGACACATGCTAAGCGGATGACCATACACGGCCACACAGATCAAGGAATTTTCTCGATTAAGAAGCAATAAGACGTCTCATTCCTCTCACGTTTGGATAATATACGATTCGACATTTCACATAAGTTCATCCGCTGTTCACTATGTTCTTAAGTTCACTGTTCTTGGAATGTGCGAGATCTCATTTTCTTTTTTTCTCTACCAAAAATTGTTCTTTTGTATTTCATTTCTCTTCTCCACTTGTGAGTCTCTCAAACTGAAGAACAATGAAAATTTCACAATCCAGCTAATCTCTTTCTTTCGTTCTCTCTCTCTGTATGTATGTATATATATATATATATATATATATATATATATATATATATATATATATATATATATATATATATATATGCATCAACTAAATACGTCCAGAGTTCGAATATTTGAGTGTATGATGCCACCTCTGCTATGTGTGTATATATACGTATCTAGCCTACACAAGTTCCGGTGTAGCGCACACCGTTATTTAGGTCTCCGGACGGTGGGATTAGATAATGGAGGTAAAGTCGACATCACACACGAACCAGAGGCTTGCAGGCGCTAAACCGCTTAGCCCAGACGTATGTCATTTCTGACGTCAGAGGGTTTACAAAGCTGTTATATTGGGTAGAACACCTTTAGGCTTTACTGGAAGGCGTCGGATCCTTCTATGTCCACAAGACACTTTCTTTTATTATGCTCAACAGCCTCTGTCTGGCTGGGCAGTTCTGTGGTGGAAGATTCTTCCATTTCAAAAGGATTTTCAAATGTCATTCTAAATCAAAATATCTGTGAACGGGGAAGAAAGTCATGTACCCTCGTAAGCATTCTAGTTTGAAGAAGACACTCGACGTTTTAGATCAAAAGACACCACACGAAACACTCAGGTCTTCCTTGCTTATCTTAATCCACAAATGAGAAAGCTTAACCCACAGATCAGGTAATGTTTGAAGACACTCACCAACGCCACCCCAGCACAACACAGATGCGCACGTACGAGAGGCTACTGGAGGACAACTTAAAAGGTTATTTACATAACTGATGATCGTACCAAGCAACCTCGAAGGCGGTCACCTGTACATACCTCTGTACAAACTATTGGAATACATTTATCCAAAGGGTACTTCGTGAAACTACATCTGCTACATTGATCTTGCTGGAAAAACAATATAAAAGCGAGCGATCATCCAATCTTCAGTCCACCAAACCTCCTTAGACCTGAGGGGTAGTTTGCTTCCCTGGGCAAGAGGGTGATCTTAGTCATCTGGGCCTCGTGGCTCAATCAGTGGCGTTCCTGAAGAGTTATCTTGAATGATATTCAGAATCCAGTGTTCAGTACGCTCCGCCCCTCCCCCCCCTCTCTCTCTCTCTCTCTCTCTCTCTCTCTCTCTCTCTCTCTACACACACACACACACACACACACACACACACACACACACACACACACACACACACACACACACACACACAATAAAGTGACTGGAAGGTAAACGAGGGTGTTGATCTAGCCATTATTTTCATTTTAGGGCGAAAACAATATTGATATATAGCTGTAGTTCACACTTTCTCCACTCTCTCTCTCTCTCTCTCTCTCTCTCTCTCTCTCTCTCTCTCTCTCTCTCTCTCTCTCTCTCTCTCTAATGCTAGAAAAGTGTGGTGAAGGGCAGTGCAGTAAAGTGTGGTGAAGGTCAGGGCAGTAGTTTTTGTGTGGTAGAATATTTCTCTTCGTGAAAAAGGCTGAGCAGATTATCGTCTTTTTTTTTTTTTTCTAGGGCGGAAGGTGTGTTTTTAAAGGGGAAGACGTGATAGCTCATGGTATGGAAGACGGTGGAGAAAGGAAAGGACGAGGGAAGAGGGAGAGAAAACGGGAAGACATAAGGGAAAATGGAAAAATAAAAGTAGTCAAGGAAAGAGCATGAGGAGAGTGAGAGAATGGAACAGTGCCGCCTTGAGTTGGCACTGGTTCGAACCGTTTTCTGATCAAAGGGATGATGGCAGACGCGTGATCTTAAGATCAGAGTTTATGAGGGATGCTTGTCAGCTTAGATCTTAAGAGGGAGAATCAGGAAGCCTTCCATACGTATGCTCTCAGCTCCACTTGCCTAAAGGAGACGATGACCGAAGTCGACACAAGTTTAAGGGAGCTCTTTCTGTGCCTCCTGCTGGATGCGAGTGTGAGAAAGACAAAGACACAATGATCGGAAGCAAACTTTGGAAAGGAGGCTCAGGAGGTCAGACCAAGGTAGGGTGAGGCAGCTACAGCTGTAGGTCGAGTGCTTTCCAGGGAGCGATGCAACACTGAGTCTCCATGGAATCTGCCTCTACTGGTGCAGCCACACGGCAGGGCGGGTTGGCACCGTCAGTTTCTCTGAGACAAAGGGATGCCCGGGACCCTCAAAGAGCTGGTGGGTGGTTGCCTGTACACTGTGAGGCGAGGAATCAGTTGGGATTTCAAGGGATTTCCTCGAGCCACGTCTGCGTTCAAGATCGTTGAGAATAGCTAGGTGCCTTTGCCCTGTGGCCATCCCTGCGTCAGGTAGGACAGCCAGGTGGGGCTGTAAAATCTACGGAAGAGCAACAGTTGAAATGGACGACATGGTGGCAGGTAAAGACACCAGGCTAACACTATAAACCCCTGACGGAAAAGAGAGCAACGATATGGGGGAACTGACGGTAAAAAACGAGCCACAAACAGAGGGGGTTATAGGAGGGAAGGGGTAAGTGCTGATTCATCCACTTGGTTGAGATCCAGTTCACTGGCTCTTCTTCAGTGCGAGGCTTGGATGATGATAAACCATCTCCTATTCTATGAGATACTGAAGACACCGGAGCTACTGAAGAGGAGCGTCGTCGGATCTCCAGATCAGCGAACAAGCAGAAGCCTCCTCGTCAAGACAGCTATCATGGACACAGCAACACTTGCAGACTTCGGGTGTCACCTCACTGTGGTAAATCTTCCTAGTACCGAGGAGAGGAATCACCCACACTACAGGCGGCAGCGCCTCCAGAAGTGGATGATGGTTTGGGTAACGATCCCTCTTGAATAACATTAACATGATAAGGCCAAAGGTTAAGACATCTGCAGACTCTATTACGTCTGGGTCAATCCGGTTAACGCGTTCTTTGCGCAGAGTGATGACAGTGGCATGAGACAGACGCGATCATGCGAAAGTGTTGGACAAGTATAATCGTGACGTCATGTGTGAATATCATACGTAAATATCCAACTGGGTATCATGGATAACCCTGACAGTACAACACTTGATGGTACCTCAGGGCATGTGGACTGACATCACGAGGCTGGCACACGAGTTCCTTATGGATCGACATTTGGATAAGAGAGAGACATCAGATCGCGTCCTAGAAAAGTTCTGACCAAGAGGAGGTATGGTCACCGAGGTAAAGATAACAGTACATTATGGACCCAAGAGTTTTTCAGTGGACGTTGGCGTTCAAGGATAAATGGAATATTGTTCTCAGCGATTACTGTGTGGATCTTGAGGTCAGGGTGCCTATCGTACCATAACATGGCCACTGAGAAGAGGAGCCATAACGTTCAGGCATATGTGTAAGTCTATTCATACTGACAGTAGCGAGGAAACATCTTGACTGTTGCAGAGTGGTCTAAGGTTCTTCTGGGAGGTTATCATGGCCTCAAGGACTTGGAAGGGCATGAGGCTGGAGCAAAGGTATGCCTAGGGAGCGGTGGATGGTGTGGTACCTTGTAACCCTACGTAGAGATGTGCTGATAGAGTACCAAAGAGACTGACCATACTCAATGCCCGATTTCTCTAACGTACATCAAGCCAGAGACATCACATCCTGTTCCCCGACCGGACCTCCCGAGTGACAAACCTCACCGGAGGAGACTGGCGAAAATGGCTCACCTCGGAGTCGTCAGCAGGTCATAGCTTCCCCTACACATCACGGGTGTCCTCGTCACGGTAACCAACCAAGCATGATGGATCCTCCGAGATGGGCTTGTCGAGGGTGTAACGGCAGACTGATGTGCTACTTAACACAGCCATCCTGGTCCCTGAGAAGGACTCTCGGAATCCTGCAGCAAGTCTTAAGATGAGTATCTGCTGCACACAGGGTTACAAGTATGGTGAGGAAACAATACCGGGACTTCAAGTTGATATGTGCATAAACCACCCAGGCTCACATACGACCATGGGAAGGACATGCAGCCATACCAGGAGACCAACTGCAGGAGCTGTGCCAACACTGGGTCACGGTGAGGTCCTCAAGTGTGTGCAGTTCAGGTAGCCTGCATCGAGCTCCAAGGAGAAGAGGTCGGGTTAAGAGAGATATGGTCCAGGGAGGCATTTTCTAACCAAAATATGTGGATGCTATTTAGGCGCAGGTAAAGTCCTTCTTGCGTCTCATGGGCTAATAAAAGCGACTTAATTTCCCCAGTTATTCCGCTGGGTTATTTCCACTCACAGACCCTTGCAGACCTCCAGTGCCGGACGGGAGGAGGCTCAGGGAAAATGGTCTCCAAGCAGATGAGGAAAGCAATTACCCATCCACCTCTCCTTACATACACCAGGCCTTACTGTACAGCCTGAGGAACCTGGCCCATGTAAAAGCATGAAGAAGACCTACATCCAGTTGTTAAAACCAACATGAAATAGTCGCTGAGAGAGACAGAGGTGCATGACACTGAGACGAGTGACTGACGGGGTTACTGGCTACGAAGAGGTTTGAGCAAACTTCGTAACAGTAGGCAGCCATCCTGACCGGCTACCACAGGCCCCTTGAGGGATATGATTAGGACTATGTCCAGGACGAACGAGGTGGGCTCTGACCCCCAGGACTAACGTCATATATTTTTTCCAGGATGGGACACGGTGGGATATGGTATATATATATATATATATATATATATATATATATATATATATATATATATATATATATATATATATATATATACATATATATATATATATATATATATATATATATATATATATATATATATATATATATATATATATATATATATATTGGAAAGGATCACAATTTCGCGCGTGATCAAGTATATTCCTATGAGTCCACGGGGAAAATGAAACACGATAAGTTCCCAAGAGCACTTTCGTGTAATAATCACATCATCAGGGGAGACACAAGAGAGAAATATAACAACCAGTTGATATACAACGAAGAGACGTAGCAAGGACGTCATTTGGTAAACATACGATTGATTCTCGCATGTTTACCAATGAAATATGACAGAACAGTCAGCTGATATACAAGGAAGAGACGAAACTAAGACGCCATTGGTAAACAAGATTTCCCGGCTGGTGGTGCTCGGGTGTGGCACCATGCCTGTCTTAACATCTTAGTATGTGGACAGGAAAGGGAACAGTTTATAAATTTTGTTTACGACAAAGCTCTCCAGTTTGTATAGACCTTTACTAACATTGATGTTACAATTCTTTGTGTATTCAACAATAGAAGATTCAATGATATTTCTCGTGATAAAGGATTTAGTACGTAAAAATAAAGATAAGGACAATGTACAGACGGTAGAAGCCAGCCAGAATTTCGTACGTAAAAATAAAGCCACGGACAACGTACAAACGGGAGACGCCAACCAGACTTTATTTAGTATGCATAAATACGCACGGTTCTGTATGGCTATGATGAAGACCCACAACGAGTGATACACCAAGGACTGGACAATGAGGGAAGCGTTGGTGGACGAAGTTAATCTACCATTTCCAGTGTAAAGGCAGACCTCCCCCTTCCTACCTCGGGGGCGAGGGAGCAACTCAGCTCTGTCTATTGTCCAACCATCTGAGGACTCCCACTGGCGCCTGTGTATTTTCCAACCGTTGGAATGGAGGGTGATAGACTACCATGAATATTCTGCCTCGGTGAGGTGGGGGTGTGGGGAAAAAAAGGAAGCTGTGGAAGGGTTTGATAAAGGAAGGGAGGGGGGGAGAAAAAATATACGACCCAAGCTGCGGGAAGAGAATAAAAAACAGCTTTTCCATACTTCATACAGGGGCTTAAGGGACAAGAGAACCCCTTGGGAAAAATACAGGAGTAAATGAAAACTGAAGAGTATGATGGAAGGAACTGTGTGCTCTGGAGAAGGAAAGGGATGTACAAGTTAGGTACGAACGTGGTTGACAATGGGTTTATACTCAAGGCACAACAACAGATTCAAAACAGGTAAATAGGGATGAAGTACGGATGCGTGTTAACATGATAAGAGGATGAGGAAGATAAGGAATCAGAATAAAAGTGTTTAGAGGTGGTGATGTTAGGGAGCAGGAGGAGGACTAGGCAGAAGCGACAGAGAGACATGAACGGTCTCAAGAAATAGACTTTTGCTCGACCGACGTCCACACCTACCAACTTAACCAAAGCGAGACCTTTGTGACATGTAACACCAGCTCGGTCGTCCAAGGTAAGGCAGGAGCAAACCTTTCTACCATGTTTGCACGATGGTATGAAGAGACGCCATGACAGACGGAGAGAGAGAGAGAGAGAGAGAGAGAGAGAGAGAGAGAGAGAGAGAGAGAGAGAGAGAGAGAGAGAGAGAGAGAGAGAGAGAGAGAGAGAGAGAGAGAGAGAGAGATGCCACTCGACGCCCTACCTGCTTCACTTCATGAGTAGATGGTATTGCACAACGTTCATTAGCGGATGGACTTGGGTGTGTTTTATATCAAGGAATGAGGGCGAGCAGGGATGGCAGTCTGTTAATGGAGGTTGACGAAGACGGCTCGCAGGACAGCGGCAGATACGGGGTGCCAATATGGACGACGGGGATGTATGATTCTAAAGCCAGAGTATCTATAAGGGTGCGTGGTGGGGGGCAGGATACAGACATTCTACAGGTTAGCCACCTCGTCCCATGCCATGCAGATGCCATGCGACCTGCATGACGTTTCTGTGGCGAGTCTGCTGCCCTGTACTGGCAAGATCCGATAACCTACCAGATTGTGGGAGGGGGGTTATTTGTGCCTGCGGTCTGCAGCTTCCAACAGCCTGGTCGACCGACCAACGACCCAACCCAACAGCCTAGATCCAGCCCTGGCTGTAAAGGGGTAGAAAGACCCTTCCCCCCCAATCCAACCAGAGACTCCACAAGGTATCTCTTAATTAGTAACAAGCTATGAATATTCGCGCTTCTCCTGAATCATCTTCCATCACTGGATCATCTTCCCTCGATGTTCCCCTCAGCTGCTCTCGTACCATCATGACTCCCTCCCTCCCCATCCTCTCTCGTTCCTCCACATCCTCTCGTGGGAACGCCTCCCACACTCACTATTCCAGAAGAGACGTCATCAACACTTAACTCGGGGCATAAAGAACAGGAATATTAAGCAGTCACGGTATAAAGAAGTGGAATGAGCGTTTGCACACTCATAAAGGCGAGTCAAGACCATGCCTTGGGGGGTATGAGGCGGAATAACCTCACTACCTCCTCCCCCTCATGCAACATTAGGGGGTCGGCCGTTACGGGCCATGAAGACCCACTTCTGAGGAATTATGAGGCTGGTGTCGGACTGTGAGGGCGGGTGTGAGGAGGGTTTTGGGGATGGCCTCACAACACGTTATCCCACAACTCACTGCCGCAGAACAACACAATCTTCTCATATCATACTCCTCTACAACACCATCTTCACAACACTACACTGCTGAGAACGACCCACCGCACGGTAACACATCAAATCCCCATGACACAACACCTTCTAAGAACACTACACCATCTCACATCATTTCAACGACAACGCCAAACAAAGCAACACCTCCGTGCAATACAACCACGACAACAACCGTCATAACTATACCCCCTCATGAAGCCGATCTTACAACACTTTCACAACACGTTTTACCCCTCCAAACCTCCCTATAACATATAATGACCTTAAGACACATTGCATCTCGTAGCAAAACGGTACACACACACACACACAATTAAACTCAACCTAACAACACTACATCGCTTCACAACCCGGTCTCACTCAAAATCTACAACTTTTACAACATACATTCATCGACACAATCATAACACATCACTTATCTACCTTCACAAAACACCATTTCTACCAAAGAACTACTCTAGACACATCACTCATACATTATATTCACAACAAAGTACTATTAGGAGTCCTGTATAGATGTCGAAATTTCTTTTGTTCTCAATAGTTCCTCCGTTTATACAAAGAATGATCCATCCTTGTACGGAGTACTGCTCTCACATCTGGGGTGGTTCTAGCTGTGCATCATTACTTGACAGAATTGAGTCAAAAGCAGTCCGACTTATAAACTCTCCTAGGTTAACTTCTAAACTTGACACCCTTGCCCTATGCCGCAAAATTGGTTCAATTTTCCTTTTCTACAGGTATTACTATGGTTTTTCCTCCCAATAGCTGGCTGCCTGTGTGCCCCCATCACTAAATGGACCATGCAATAGTCGGCAAGTTGCTGCGTCACATGATTACTGTGTGACCGCTAGCAACTCGAGGTTGGGCCGTTTTGATAACTGTTTCTTTCCCTACACCTCGAAGCTTTGGAACTCTCTACCCTCTCATGTCTTTTCCAATAACTATGACCTGGCACAATGTAAGACAGGTTTTTTCCTTTTCGCCAAATTTCGTAAATTCTTTCCCTTGCCTCTTCTTCTCTTTCATAATTCTCTCTATATTTCAATTAAGGCCTGGCCTTGATGTGGACTTCTGTCAGTGACTGAAGCCTCCAACGTAAATAATCAAGAATAAACATTATTCCTACAATACTATGTACACAAAACCACTCAAAAACATCACTATTACTATTACTGTAACATACATCAACACACCTATCACAAAACATTACTCACAAGACTTCAACACTTCACAACACTATACAATCATGAAACTAACACACGACAACTCCGCTTCACAACCTTACAGTCACTCACAGTACATCAACACTTGACACAAATCACTATTCCAAAACTCAACACATCATCACAACCTATGTTTCTTCGAAACACAACATTTCTCTAAAACAACGCTTGGAAAAACAACACCCAGGTGCAACACTTCCTGCATCACAATATTACAGTTCAGAAAACATTACACTCCTCAACACAAGACCATCTCGCAAGACACACGAACACTCCTCACACAACCGGTCTTAAAACCCTCGCACTTCCTGACACCACACCACCACCACCACCTCCATCAACACCACTTTGCAAGGCTAAATTTCACGGCACAGATGATCAACAACAATGGACTTCCCTCACGGCACCAGGCAGCTTAACACGACCTATGCAAATATGGTTTCCTGAATTTTGCTGGGGAGGACATGAGATCGGCAAGTAAGACAAGGAGAGCTGCTGGGGCTTCTGTAAATATACCTAGGAATATATATATATATATATATATATATATATATATATATATATATATATATATATATATATATATATATATATATATATATATATGCACAAAATCACAACAGACACGTGATTTTATAAATGCTGAATAAAACCACATGACAAAGGAAACACAAGATCGTGAGCGCTTTCGTATATTAACACATTGTGTGACTGTCCTCTGAAGATGTGTATTATATTTTGTTAATACACGAAAGCGCTCAGGATCTCATGTTTCCTTTTCCATGTGTTTTTCAACATATATATATATATATATATATATATATATATATATATATATATATATATATATATATATATATATATATATGTATGTATGTATGTATGTATGTATATATATGACCCCTACGAAGAGGAGGAGAGTTCAGGTAATTTCACCACACTTTTGTAAACTTCTCTTGACTCATCGTGTCTCTTCCTCCGGCTGCGTTTTCTAAACGTCAATACTGGCACTTGAAAAGCCCCCGGAGCTGACTGAGGAGATTCTTACTCTGACCTTCCTTGAGAGGATCGCTGCTTCTGCCAGGGCGTGGCTTGCTTCTGCCTCTGCTGAGGATAAAGCATGAGTGTCACCTGTCGTGGGAATGAAGGCGTATACCAACCCTTCCTTTACGACTACCCTTCCCCCAACCCATAGCTCGACCATGCCTGTTTTGTGGTCACTCGGACAAGGGAACCTGGATATATCAGCCCTGGTTAAGGCTTCCCTTCCCTCTACTCTCATTTAAGATCTCGTCCGTACCAGAGGTCGATGCCTATATGTTGTTAGTCGTGTGGTGAGTCGAGGGTGTTCTTTTTATCCAAAGGAGAGGAAAGGTGCCAGCTTTAGAAACCCTGCCAGAAATGTTACAGCAATATATCAGTAACATACGACACCTGAAATTCTAAGACTGTATCCACTTCTTTGCATCCAGTTGGTAAAACTAACCTTATGAAATGTTACAGCAATATATCAATAACATACGACACCTGAAATTCTAAGACTGTATCCACTTCTTTGCATCTAGTTGGTAAAACTCATCTTATGAAAGAATTTTATGTAGTGTATATGTAGTGAAGCTTAAGTAATGAAACTTTTCTTTTTTTTGTAAACAATATGTGTAATGTGCCTAAGCCACTTGGGTCCGACAAAAGACCCTTAGTGACCTCTGTGATATATGTGCGCAACCGCTCACAGGATGTGCATATGGGGGTGCACGATAAAACAGCCGGTGATACCGGCTTAAACCCATACTCTCCTCCTCTTTAACAACAGATCTTTCTGGTCTGTGACGACCAAGAGTAAATTCGGAAAGTTTCTGTCATTCTATTATTCCTTTTTTTCCATTCAAACGTTATTATAGTTTTCTCTCATGTCTGTAAAGGAAGTCTTTCTCGTTCTATCTTCTCTAACCTTGAATAACTTGGTTCCATTCTCTCTTTCCCAGACACTCCTTTCACTAACTACGATATCTTTTCACGCAGTCAAAAAGTCTATTCTCTCTCTTCGGACACAAGCAAGCTGTACGGACCAGACGGCATCACTCCTCATGTTCTGCTGGCCTTAAAGCGCGTCTGCGCTTGCTCGTCTATTTCATTTTCCATTTCGAAAACCAAACCCTTCCTTCCCCCAGGAATTTTTGTTGGTACAGCTTACCATAAATGAGTACGAGTGTTTTGCCTTTCTATCAATCGTCCTATGATTTGAATTTTACTTTTTAAAAGTCTGAATCTTTCCTCAAATCCCATTTTTCCTTAATCATCTTTGAATCTCACAGAGGATTCGTCACCTTCAGCAGGGCTTTCGCGAGGCCGAGAACCAACAGTAACAACGTTTTCTGTCAATAATGCGCAAAATCCATACTTATTGTTGGATCCATCTCTCCCATTTTCTTTCTCCAACGAAGAGCGGAGTCCTTCCGGAGTCTGCCTTGCTTCTTCATCTTTTTTTTCAATGAACGATTTTCATTCTTCACTGAATAATCCAATGCACTCGCATCTACTCACGACGACAGAGAGAGAGAGAGAGAGAGAGAGAGAGAGAGAGAGAGAGAGAGAGAGAGAGAGAGAGAGAGAGAGAGAGAGAGAGAGAATCTCGTGCTGATGAAAACCACATATAATCATCCTCAGTCCAACTAGCTGGTTGGTCCACGACCACAGACAGCGTGAGGTCATCACGATTGATCATTCACTCGCTCAACGTGAGATCAACATGATTATTCACTCGCTCAACGCGAGATCAATATGATTATTCACTCGCTCAACGCGAGATCAACATGATTATTCATTCGCTCAACGTGAGATCAACATGATTATTCACTCGCTCAACGTGAGATCACCATGATTATTCACTCGCTCAACACAAAGACTCGTGGTTAAAGGTACAGAGGCAGGAAATGGAAAATACGAAGCGTCACACGCTTTCGTTCATAATTCCACTGACGATGTAATTAAAACGAAAGCGCTTGACATTTCCTGTTTTCCGTCTCCTTGCGGTGTTTACCAGCAGGGAAACTCATGTATAGGGAGATACAACTTGCATACATAAAATTACAGTATGTGCATCTGCTACGGGTATGTTCATTTCTACTCTCTGTTTTTTCTAGGTACGAGAACTGTGTGAACTGTGATGGTGCTTGAAATCTTCAGTGCTGAGGGTCTCCAAGGCCTTTGCCAAGCTTATATAAGGATTACCAAAGGGTCTTGAGGATGGGTGTGGCATGGAAATGATCGAGCGTAAGTGATGGAGTTGAATAAAGATGTGAAAATTTAAGAAAGAAAAAAAGAAGAAAGGACGAACAGTATGGAATAGATAGATAGTGACGTGGGTCTCAGAGACAAGTGAGGTGACGAACTGGAAAGCAGAGTTTCAGAACGCAGGAAGAAAATCTGTGTGGGTACAATGTACATGGGTAGAGTGTACATGTGTACAGTGCACATGTAAACAGTGCACACGGGTAAAGTGCACATGGGTACAGCGCACATGAGTGTAGCACACACGGGAAACAGAAAATGGTACAAGAATGCTATACTCAGGTGCATTAACATTCTCCCTCCTTTGTCTCGACAAGATGACGTCCCTCTGGTTCCCTGGACGCACTCGAGCCCCATCTGTTATCCTCCCATTTCGATGTACCGAACCCCACCGTATGCTCTGTGCTTGCGTCCACCTACCCCTGCTCTGTGGCCCTCACTCACGATATCACAGGCCCCCACCTAACACCCTCTCCTGTGTCGCTGTATTGTACCCACTGTATACACTCCATCCCTCCATGCTTGCCTCCACATATCTCCTGGAATATGGCCTTCACCTACACCATCACAGACTTACCGATCACCCGCTCCTATGTCGATGTATTGCACCCACTCTTTGTTGTGTGTTGCCTCCACCTAACCCCTGCTTTGTGCCCCTCACCTACACTAACATGGAAACGCTTTGTCTATATAAACCGAGAAACAAAGGCCTTTTAAACTAGAATGATGGCGCCATGAGCTGCGATGAGCAGGGGGTGATATACAACGGATGCTTAGGGAGTGTGGCATTACAGACACTGAGGCAAGAGCATGACAGACGTTACAGGAAGGTAAAAGTTTGGCAACTGTGGAGGAAATGCAAACAAGACCAAGAATGTCACTGGAAGAAAGTCGAGCCTGGAAGCTAGCAAATACGAAAATGCTCTGATGTGGCATGTTTAAGATCTGATGTGGGATCTTCAAGATAAAAAAAATACGAAACACAAGAAAAACATTGAGAGACTTTCTTCCTGTACGATGCTAAAATAAACTGGAATAATTTCGCACAGTTAATGACTGTAAGAGATGATAAGGGAAGCAACAATATCAACTTGGCCGTGCTTAGAAAATGCATCCATTAAGCAAGGAAACGGACGAGGACAAGATGATGTACACAGACGAAATGTGACAAATCCCTACGCTAGATATACACTGTTTACGATAAGTATCCAGAACGAATCACGTAGATTACAAGCAGAATACGACTGCAGGAAGCACAGAGGAACTGGTGTTGCTGAGAACTAGAGTAAAAACGTGCGTGGCGAGCGAGCGAGCGAGCAAGGGACAAAGATCGGGAGTGTGCCCGACCTGAATCTTCGACGAACATGAAATCTTTTACTGGCGGTCGGTGCGACATCTGGATTCCCTCTCCACCATCAGTAAGCTGGCTTAGAATAGGCTGAAAATGGGCACCACCAGGGGGTGGATAACATATTCTTGTATGGATCTATTCACAGGGACATACAAGATTCAGCGTATGAAGGCTCAGGAGTACTTGAGACGTCCACAGTCGAGGTGAATGAATACCTGGTGAAGTCTTCGGGGGGGTTTTCGACCTCCCTAACACCCCAGGCTGAGCCTAAGCTGTTGGAAGCCACCGTCCGCAGCCCCACATAACCCTCACAGCCTGGCTGGTCCGATACACTCTGCAGGTACTCGTCCAGCGCACTCTTTAATGTCTGTACTGTGCACTACTGTGCATTCCACAGTGCGTCCGATGATAGCAGTCAAGGTGTCAAAGAGTCTTGGGTCCTAGATGTTTAGAGAGCTTTCTCTTTTTGTGCATATCGTACCATTAGAGTCTAGGGGGACTGTTTCACTTCCATGCCCGTCGTGCCAGTACGTACCTGCTGGCAGAGGATGTAGTAGAGGATGTGTCGAAACGAGATAAGCTGGGCTGAGGAACGGAGAGAAGGGAACACTCTCGGGAAATGAACTAAAGAGGATATGAAGAGACTTTGGGATGAGAAGACGGGAACTGAAGGAAGCTGGAGTGGATAGGTGGGTGTGTCAACCACCACTAGCAAGGGAGTAAATGGCTGTTGGTCCATCATTCAAAGAGGTGCAGCCAGGCGTGTTGCTACCGCACCGTGGCTGTTTGATATTTACAGAGCTGTGGGGGTAAGGGAGGCGTCTGAGTGAAAGTCGACGATTCAGGAAGGAAAGAAAAAAAAAGTATATAAAGTGGTTGGAGGATACTACTTGTATGCTAATGCCAGGGCAGCAGCGTGAAGTGAAGGTGGTAACGGAATCGTTTCTATGGTAACGCAGCGTAGCCGCATTATTTAGAAGTTATAAGGGAACACATAAGTAAGGCGACTGAGTTTTAAGTAGAGGGGAAATAAGGAATGATGCGTGCTTAAAACGAGTTAAATATACCGAGAGAAGTTAAGACAGAGAAACTGGAGGATCAATCGTTAGCGAGGGTAAGGTAGAAACCGAGTGATGTTTCAGTTGTGGAAATCCATCTAACTGCTGGGGGGTTGTGGGGTAGGCATTCTTGAGAAAGGCTGCCAGTCTGTCTGTCTGTCTGTCTGTCTGTGCGGAGGAGAGTGGAGGGAGGGAGAGGCTAAGGTCGCCACAGTAGCACGGGAGACATTGTGGGCGAGAAGTGGTAGGCTGGCTCGGTGGCCCCTCAGGGTCCAGGCTGGCGCTGGAAATAACGCTTCTCGGGATTGCGGTGTAAGGTTAAGAGGGTTTATCGATGGAAGCACTTCTGGACGTCTTATCCTAAGAGCAGTTTTTTGCTTTTTTTTTCCCCTCCTAAGAACGTTTTTTTTTTTTGGACGCGTGACTTTCCCATCAGGAGTTTGATGATAATGTTTGAAGTTTCGATCTTTTTATTTATTTTTTTCCAGAGCCTTTCCTTCCGTGCTTCTGGAACGGCTCGACCCACTTATCTCAAGACGTGACTGGAAGTGATAATTACTCACGTGCTGTACAGGCTTCTTTTTCTGTGTGTAAATTCCAGAAGTGTTTGAGTTAGTCTGTCAAAAGCATCACTGAGGAGAAAAATGGTAACTGGGCGTGACTTTGATGGGCGAGAGGTGATGGGAGAATAAGGAGCGGCAGAGGGAAAGGTCTCTGTGCGTAGGAGTGGGAATAAGGGAGTTGAGGAGAGGGAATGGAAAAAAAAAAGAGGAGGAAGGAGCGAGGAATGCGTGGGAAAGTGCCGAAGAAGACTGTGTGGGGAGATGTAATCTTTGTAACTCCCTCCTTTCTCATACCTCTTTTAGAAACACAAGTTTACCACCTCCTTTACAGCTCTTACATTATTTCTCCTCTTTTCTCTTCACATCCTTCGTCTCTTTAGTCCTGGATTGCGTGTGAAGGTGGAAGGTTGAGGCAAGGTTTCGGTGGAAGGTGGATGGATGAGGGGATAACTGAATTTGAATAGAGACAGATGAGGCAGTGATGGGGTGATGGATGAGGTACAGGGTGGGTGATGGGTGAGGGAGAATGAGGATGACAGGAATGCACTAGGACAAGAAGTGTTTGAAAGACATTACTGTGGATAGTGTGTATCTACTACTTAAAGTCTATTATGTAAAACGAGTCTATCCCTCACATAGGCAGGGATAGGAGGTGTTGGTATATACAAGTCTAAATATATAGTAGTATACAATAAGAGCTATACAGCTCGATCGGTAGGGATGCGGGAAAAAGTAGGCGGTGGTATTTTGCTCTTTGTTAAAGCTCATTTAAATGCCGTATTAAAAGCCGATGCAGCCGTTGGGAATGTCGACTTTATCTTTGTATAAAGATAAACTACGTAAGAATATAACAGTAGGACTAGCTTAAATGCCTCTCACACAAACACCAGAGGAGCAGAAAAATTTCATGATCAGTTGATATAAAGCTGTAATGAAGAAGAATCTATCACAGTAGGAGATTTTAACATACAGGTATCTGAATGGAGCGAATCTCTTTCCAGTAGCTCCGTGATGGACTCTACCTAAATTCATTTGATGGCGTCCAAACCCAATAAGACGAGAAACCTATGCGCGTCGATAACACATAAGATCAAGTTCTAACTTCAAATGAGGATCTCGTTAATAATGCTGAGGTTGGCCAGTATGGAGGTTATTCTCTATGAATCATCTGTATACCTTATAACTTTCATCCACACTAATGTGTGAATCTGTCGAGTTCCTGATATCTTGCGCTATCACAAACACCCTGGAAAGGACCCAGTGGTCTGTTGCTGTCTGAATTCCTTTGTATTGGTCCTTCATCATACACCAGGTCAGTCATGCGTCGCTCACACCAGATGCAATGCTCTACATCATTAAGTCTGTCCACACTGTCACAAATAATCAACAAACGCTGTCCCAAACATTGAGACGACCATCAATCCGACACTTCCTTAGAAAGAGGATGGATTCGCAGAGGGAAGAACAGTGTTGGAAAGAAAAGAGAATAAGGAGAATTTCAGTGACTGAGAACCGCAGAGCTTAGAGGAGGAATGTCTCACTTCCCACAAGGGAATAAATACATCAGATCGACACATCACAGGCTACCAGTATCATCAACAGTGGTGATCGGTCTTGACACACTGCCATTTGGTGTCCTCGTCTAAACGTATGCCATCACATAATGTCTCCCAGCAACACATCTACAGCTATAACACATAAAGATACGATCACCCTTTCATCACAGGAACCCTGTCTTACGTCCAGACTATCACAAATACCAGGACTCTACCACTTCACTTTTAGCGTCATCACAACTTTTGCTGCCACAAAACCACCACACTCTGCTTAGCCATACGTTCTCACATCTACCACACCTACCACAATAACTGGTGTCGTGCATTGGATGGTAATGAGAAGTAACTGATCTCAGGCTTCAACGAAGGAGTCTAGCCTGGTAAGCAATATATATATATATATATATATATATATATATATATATATATATATATATATATATATATATATATATATATATATATATATAATTACGGATGTAGAAAACGCATGCCAGCCTGAACAAAAGCCTGAGGCGCACACCCTAGGAACCCATCATCATCTTCGCCTAAAATCTGACCTCTGACCTCTACGAAATTCCAGGGAGGAAACCATGACAACCTCCCTGACTCACGGGACAAGTGCAGCTCGAGCCATGTCGCCTCCAGCTGCTCCACATGCTGGAAGGTTTGATGACTGCGTTCTGTGGAAATATGAGCACATATGGGGTATATGCCATCACTTCACCAAGGAATCATATTCATTTACGTAAGGTACTAACTTACAGCTCTACACACAGACACACACACACAGACAGACACAGACAGACAAACAGACAGACAGAAACACACACACACACACACACACACACACACACACACACACACACAATATCTCTCTCTCTCTCTCTCTCTCTCTCTCTCTCTCTCTCTCTATATATATATATATATATATATATATATATATATATATATATATATATATATATATACATACACACACACAAAGGGTGGCGTGCATAATGATTCCGCACCCCTGTAGTGCGAAGTCGCCCTTTTGCAACGTCAAATTTACAACACGGTCCCCGCAGAACCTCCACCTCCCATCGTCCTCCCAGCCGCCAGACCCACCTCCGTACCTGGTCACCGACCAACCGGTAATCTCCACAGGATCCGGTACTCCCACAAATTCATTACCAGTCCTGGTTTCACGGGTCATTAGCTTAATGAAATTTCCAGTCACTCAGGTCGTGGTGCTAATCAAGTATTCAGCGCATTACCTCAACAGGTCATTTACCTACTACTACCCTAACGCGCTCAGCCTCCGCCTCCGTCGACGTCTCGTAAGAAGGAAGGGTTCCTGGCTCGCGCCTGACGACCGGGATTGCCTCGCACATTATAACCCTCCCTCCTGCGCGCGATCCGTCGTCAGGAACGCTTAGTGACCTGCCGTCTTAAAAGTCTCGGACGCTCGCTATCTGCTGTCTGGATCTGGACAATCGCGTCTCCACATAACGAATTCTTCCGGAGTTTTCCGACACGGTTTCCACCCGACGCCCTCCAGGTGAAAGGGGGTCTAATCCATTGGTTCAACGAAACTCAGACCAGTTTACTTGTTCAACGAATTCCACTCCAGTTTATCTGTACAACGAAGCTCAGTCTACTTTATTTGTTCAATGAAGTCCAGTCCTTTCGAGTTGTTCAACGGGTCTAAAGCATCACGTTTTCTATCTATCCGCAACACCCAGGGTACACTTGACTGTTTCTCTGATCGATGTATTTCTCATTTTCTTCTCCCTTCGTTCTTCAGGGCCGTCCTCCAGGGGCTACTTGCTTATTCACATTATTGTATTTCTCTACGACGGTCTGGTCCTCAGCTTAACACGTCAGGTCGGGCCAGCAATATAGTCTGATATATGGTTCTATGGGCATCAGGGAGGAAGACTTTACGAAAGTCCCTAAGGATTAGTTAGGTAAGTATGAGGCGCCAGAGTTTGGGCTCTATTGAGAAATTCTTGGTGTTGTACCGTCTTTACCATCTCTCGCGTACACACAGCATAAAAAAAAAAAATCTTTACGCCAGTGAGCAACAGGTCCCAGAATGATCACCAGCCAGCTTTAAGAGGCTGGTATGCTCTCAGATTGTTTCGTCCTTATGTCACATCATATCACTCTGAAAGTGTGAAGATCTTTTCTGTGCTGTGTGTACAAGACACATCCCAGGCATCTGAATTATGTTATGAATATATATATATATATATATATATATATATATATATATATATATATATATATATATATAAATTTTCCAAAAGAAGGAACAGAGGGGGCCAGTTGAGGATATTCCAAAAAAGGCCCCCTTCTCTGTTCCTTCTTTTGGAAAAAAAAAAAAAAAAAAAAAAAAAACGAGAGGAGAGGATTTCCAGCCCCCCGCTCCATATATATATATATATATATATATATATATATATATATATATATATATATATATAAGGTGGAAGCTATTCATCTAGGTATCAGTCAAAGAGTCGACATTACAGATCCCTGCTGAACCCCAGGTGATACAGACAACCACCTTCAGTTTCTGTAATATGCTCCTACCGCATCATGACAAGATTCAGGAAGGCACTCTACGCCTCCTTGTCACGCCTCGTCCACTGCTCCTACACTGCCCACAACTGTACTCAAGGAGAACTAATCAAAAGCTCTCTGACGCTGGCAATTTCTTGATTAACTTTCTGAAAATCAGCTTATTTTTCAGGAAGCTCCTCCAAAACTCTGTATCATCTGTACTCTCTAGATACACAGACGTGGTACTGACACATTTTCCCGCTGGATTATGGGCTCTGTATCGCCATCTCCCTACCGAAAACAAAGAAGAATATGATCATAAGGATCATAAAGCCATGACACAGAAATCTGATCTCTGATAAGGAAACATTGCCTCAAAAGAATGGAGTGCTGCAGTACAAACGCACCTCAGATAAGCTCAATATAGCTGTGTGCTATTATGTTAAGCTTAACTAAGCTGTGTGCTATCATTTTCAGCTTAGCTGGGATTTGAAATGAGCTTATTGACGGTGAAACAATTCAAATCCATTATTTCTAATGGTCATACATCAGAATGATTTTACAAATCATGCAAGAAGCAAACAAAAAATAAATAATTCGATATATAATTAACTCAGTGGTAAAGGCTGATGGCGTCCATCGAGGAAGTGAACCAAAAAATGAATTACATCTCAACATTAGAACACATCAAGGATTGAGCAGGTCCCTAGTTCACAGGTCACCAGGTTGTCAAGGGACCAGGTCAAGGCTGAACTACTCACCACAGGACTAGGTCGTGACCTCGAAAGAGCTACTTGATGACTGCCACGTACCTGGAAGGGACAGAGAAATATACATTAGTCTCCTATGTATCTCAGATGAACGTACATACGAATACAAACATCAAAGAACTGATACTTAGGTGAGTCTCATCTCCTCATACATGATTCCTTCCACATGACTTTTTACGTTCACTAATAAATGAAGGAAACCAAGAGTTCAGTGATGAAGACTTACTCTGAGATCATGAATGAACAAACGCCAAGATCCCTCACTGTTATGCATCTACATGATGGTGTGGGGATGGAAAAAAAAAAAAGATGGTTTTTGCATCATTTACATTCACGGATCTATATCATACTACAGGGAAGAACAAATGCGTAAATATCTCGCCGTTATGTATATACGTATGTGAGGATAAGAGGATGAGATAAAAGGTGCATTTTGTATCTTTTGTGGCTATGATATTGGGAGGAACAGTCGCCGTCTGTATGTCTTGAGGCCACGCGCGTAATAGGATGTTATAAGTGTGGACAGGTGTCTTCCGCATCCCTCTCGCAGTCATGGATGAACATGATAATCTAGGGATGAACAAGCGGTCATGCACTGTACAGGGCTGAACGGATGCCTTCTATACATCTCATACACCTGTATGATCTTTCTATAGCTATCACTGTCGCGCATCTATAATAAAATACAACCAGGATGCAGGAATATAAAGAAAGCAGAGGTGTTTTTTATGAAAGTGAACTGTGTAGTGGATCCACAACAGTTCACTTCAGTTAAGTACTTTCATTAGCCAAAAGTACCCAAAAGTACATACTACACAGAGGAAGAGATCAGTGCAAACTGGAATTTCATAAAATGGAAGAACGAAAGGAAATTTGATTTGGATAACAGCCATACAGCGATGCAGAAGACTTCCTAAGATGTGGTGAAGTGCGCTGAGGCAGGAGTCCCGTGTGGGAAATGTGTGGATACCAAGTCTCGTAAAGCTCCTTAGCAGGGAAGAGGCGTTGTCGAGAGCCTGAGTTTATGGCCGGTTGTCGAAGTTTTGTGTTTTGTCCTGGAGGAAGAGGCCTAAGCTGAGGGTGCCGCGGGTGAGGCTGCTGCAGGAGAAGGGCGTTGGCGATGTCCCAAGTGGGTCATGTCATCGTAGGGCGGGAGATACAGTAATTTGGAGCTGCTGCCGAAGGAGGCCGTTGAAAATGAGGCACCACACAACCCTTGCTCGACAGTGATATGTTGGGAGTCACATGACAAGACGTTTCCTGGCGAATTAGAACCAGGGACTTGTTGACAAAGTGACTGATAACTAATTGTGGCTACCGAATGGGTGGGTAATCATGAACTGGTTGGGTCAGCCATGCCAACAGTGTTAGTATTGCGAGCGTGGCCACCAAGTCGCTAACGGTGGAACCCACTCGGTCACGAGGGACGTTGATTGGTGGAAGTCTAAACACGGGTGAGCCTCCTGTTGTGATGACCAGCGTCACCGACCTGTGAAAAAAGGTCACGTTGGATCATACAAGGATGAGGTCAAGACATCCTGGTGCCTGCTTATCGTTATGAGAGATTATGAAAGATATTTGGGTAGTGTTAATGGGAAATGAGGCTACATCATTTCTGCACCTGTGTGTGTGTGTGTGTGTGTGTGTGTGTGTGTGTGTGTGTGTGTGTGTGTGTGTGTGTGTGTGCCTCCAAGTACCTACAACCTAAGAGTATCTATGACTTAATTTTGCCACGGGGAAAGGGCAGAGGAGCACAGTTCACCAGCATTTCCTGCTTGGCGATTAGTATATACTGTTTCTCTCTGCCGCCGCGCTCTTTAAATAGTTACCTATTTTAGGGGGATTCTGAGAGAGAGAGAGAGAGAGAGAGAGAGAGAGAGAGAGAGAGAGAGAGAGAGAGAGAGAGAGAGAGAGAGAGAGAGAGGTAAAAATAATTTGCATAACATCCATAATCTCACGTGTTGCCGCTGGCGGCGCAGAGGGAGGGACGGACGGACGGAAGCAGGAGCTGCTGCCGCCGCCTCCCTCCCTCCATGTGGCGTAGAAGGGAGGGAGGTGAGGTGAGGGAGGGCGGCCGGGCAAGCGTTGTGATGAGAGGAGAGGCTGGCGGTGTGCGAGGCTGTCGACAGGAGCCGACGCGCCGTTCAGGGCCACGGGGGACCGACTGGCTACTCAGTGAAAGAGAGAGAGAGAGAGAGAGAGAGAGAGAGAGAGAGAGAGAGAGAGAGAGAGAGAGAGAGAGAGAGAGAGAGAGCTTCGGCAGCGCCGCCGTCGGCCGCCGCGTCACATCGAGCCACGCTAACCACCTACCCTCTCCTCTCAAAACTGGACTAACTTACCACTCTCCCGAGAACTCAAGTGAGGGTTAATATCACCCTCCTCTCTTCTCTCTCTCTCTCTCTCTCTCTCTCTCTCTCTCTCTCTCTCTCTCTCTCTCTCTCTCTCTCTCTCTCGTGCAAACACATTTGTATAGCTGACGAGCGGACTTGCCAAGCTCCCGGGCAATAATCATAACCCACCAGGGGGACACTGATACACGCAGTGTTGCTCCCAGGAAGATCAATACCCTACACTTGGTTACTCCTATCTTTAAAAAAACAGTGACACGCCAGGTACTTGCAGGGCCCAAGCTAGAGCCGTGGGTGGACGAGCCAACACGACATTACGGCAGACGAAGTAAACGTGAAGAGGAAGAAGAAGAAAAGAGGAAGAAGAAGAAGAAGAGGAGGAGGAGGAGGAGGAGGAGGAAAAAGAGGAGAAGAAATAGAACAGTCTTTTCACTAAAACTGGATTAAGATACAATAAAAATTTGGTCGGCAGTACTGACCACTATTTTATACAACGGAAAAAATATTCATCCAAATCTGCAGCCAATTAGGCTTGTCTATGCTTGATAGGTAATATATATTATATATATATATATATATATATATATATATATATATATATATATATATATATATATATATATATATATATCAAGAAAATGGTTGACTGTGTTGGTGATTGGATATTTAAGATTTTCATTGCGTTAATGGATCACGGTGAGGTGCCTTAGGATTGCCGGAATGCATGTATAGTGCCACTGTATAAAGGCAAGGAGGATAAAGGTCAGTGTTCAAACTAAAGACACATAAGTTTGTTGAGTGTACCTGGTTTGTTTGCTACGGCAGAGGTGTGTGATGTCACTATGGTTGTTTAATTTGTTTATGGATGGGGTGGTGAGGGAGGTGAATGCAAGAATCTTGGAGAGAGAGGCGAGTATAAAGTCTGTAGGGAAGCAAGTCAGTTGTTGTCTGCTGACGATACAGCACCGGTGGCGTCGAGTGAGAAACTGCATACGTTGACGACTGAGTTTGAGCGAGTGTGTGCAATGATGTTCACAGTACATGTGAATAAAAGCTAGGTTATTACGAATCACCAGGTTGAGGGACAGTTTAGGGTGTTAGTCTGAATGGAGAAAAATTGGAGGAAGTGAATGGAACCATGATAGCGGAGGTGAATCATACGGCGGGTGAGGCGGCGAAGATTCTGGGAGCGCTGAAGAATGTGTGTAGGGACAGATCGTTATCTGGGAGGGAACAAGCGGGTATGTTTGAAGGTATGATAGTCCCAACAGTATCAAGGGTGCAGTAATGAGACGGTAATCCAAACTGGTATTAAGAATGACAACATAACACAGGTGGGATGTGACAGGCTGGTGATCGGGAGGGAAATGATGACCAGCAGAACACCCTATGGGGGTCAGTAACTGACTGGTTGACGAATTTTGTGACAGATAGGTGACGGGTGTTACAGCCAGGTGACTGGTGTTGCAATCAAGTGACTGGTGCTAAAGAGAAGTGACTGTACTACAGGTATGTAATTAGATAACTGGTGTGATGGGTAGGTGACTGGCGTGACAAGTAAGTGACAGGTGCTACGGGTAGGTGACTGGTGCTACGGGTAGGCGACTGGTGCTAAGGGTAGGTGACCAGCAGACAGCTGCAGGTGCAACTTGATGGCGCGGGTGGCCCCCCTCGTAAGAGCCCATTTGGCTCACCAACAGCCTTCAGGGGAGGAACTCCAGCAATCCGCTCCTGGTCTATGGTTCCTTCGTGACTCGTAAACATTCTGTTTCACTGGAGGACAGACATGAGCAGGAAGGGAGGTTGTGCAGAGTGACAGGACGAAAGAAATGTTCACGAATGAAAATAGAGTCAAAATAACAATTAATGTTCGTCCTTTACCCACACCTTATTGAGGCTCTCATATACCGTCTGACCCAACCTCTAGAGGTGGGTCGACGTGGGATACAAATCACAGAAGGCAGTGGGGTAAGAGAGAGAGAGAGAGAGAGAGAGAGAGAGAGAGAGAGAGAGAGAGAGAGAGAGAGAGAGAGAGAGAGAGAGAGAGAGAGAGAGAGAGAGAGAGAGAGAATCATCTCGTCCTCATTCGGAGTCTCCTAAGAACTGCGTAACGCCGAGACCTGCGAGTAAATCCTTGCTTAACGACACTTTGACCGGCGGAGGGTAATGCCGCCAGCGTCACCCGTGGCTTCCACTGCGCCACGACCTGATGGCCTCGTCAACTGGTCATGACGGCGCTGGGAAGGAGGAGGGACTTTCTCCCACTGTGGAATTGCGGCTCACCACGAGCAGCAACGCTGCCGTGCATGTTGTGGCGTTTTGCGGGCGAAGCGGGAGCGAACAACTTCGCAAGAGGGAGCCATTTGTTATCCTGATGAATGGCGGGGAGACATGCCACAAGAATACCTGTCAGTGTGTGGAGGTGAATTTGGAAGGAGGGGGTAAAGTCACGGGGTTAAAGCCCGAGTTGCACCTAACTTGAAATTGCATTCGGCTGGAAGTGTACAAGTGACAAATGAAGTCTCTTCTAGCGGTGGCATCGCATCTGCATGTCCACGGAACCTCCCCGAGAACTGAGTGTTGGGTGGCGTGACAAGCGACGCGCCTCTCGCCCAAGTTTTCGTCGGCTGTGTGAAAAAGAAAAACGTCTCTGCGTTATTTCTTTGGTTCTGTGGCAACCGACATGGCCTGATCCCATTCATGACCATGTAAGATCATGGATGAAATATACTGAGTATGAAAGATTGATACTTTGAGTCCTTATTACTTATAGCCGAAGAGCAAGTGTCTTGGCAGTATCGATCCACAAAAGAGGCACTGGAGGGTAGCAGCAGGATAAAGAATGACTCAGGATGCGTAGGACAGCAGCAGGATCTTCTTAAGGAGTGACTGAGGATCAGTGCCTGTTATATTCATGAGTGAATCCTCGTACTGATGTTGTAAGCGACTTGAGGTCCACATCTGAATCAGAGACCGTTAACTGATTGTCCTTTGTTTCGCTGCTGTAGGAAAGGTGTTAGATATTATCTGTTTAGTGAGGAAGCTTAGGTTGCTGTACAGCTCCATTGAGACTGGTGAATACCTGGTGAGGTTAGCGACCTCATCTGCCCGCTACGCCCACCCTGCACACACTTGGGGACAAAAGCGGTCACAGGTCGATGACATTCCCAAGTAGACTGGTGGGCAGCTGTCGCGACTGACAGTAACGACGTGTGACCTTTCCTTAATCCTCAAAGGGATGAGTGTCGATGAACTTACCAGCGGCGGCGGCGGCTACACCCACACAATTATCGCTATCGGTGTGGCCGACATCAATAGCCTTATATCAATACTTGACCATAACTGAAAGTCGTCTCCTAGGCTTTCAGAAACGCAAGTGTACAAACTGCGCCTGAAAAGTGTTCATTATATGTCTCCAGGAGCCCTTGGGGCTTTATCTCCGTCAGCAGCAGCTACCCATTTGGCAATGATGCCTCATCTGTCATTGGCCTCCTCTAGCAGGAACTCTGTGTGACTTCGTCTTCGACAGAGATTCCATGTCTTGGTCTCTCGTCGCAGCACAACACGGCAACCGCAGCAACTGTCCAGACTACGGAACCTCAACTGCCTCCCATACGCTGCACTTTCAGCAATGCTACAGGATCTCGGTACCTCCTCTTCCCTTCTTCGGGACCTTAACACGCCACCTCTCCTGTAGATGCACCGCGAGACCCAGCAAGCGATTCACCTCCTACGGGACTCCTGCCAACCTCACTTCACATCATCTGACCACCTCCTCCACCACGTTCTCCGTTCCTGCTCAATAAAACAATTTCGTTGTTGTTGTTTGCTGTTTTCGCAACCCACCGTCAGTCCTCACTAAAACAAAAGAGCATCAGATACGTAAGAAGATCCTCTGAGGGACTTTGTTAACAACACAAAACTACTCTCAATAGATTTACCTCTTCGTTTCATTCCTTATTCAGAGAAAATAAATACTCACTGCTCTGAATGATGGGATTAAGAACTCGCGTGGGGAGGCCTATCTGACTTGGAAACTTCAACTCATTAATGAGTTAGAAACTTCGACAGACGGTGTGATAACTGCTACTTTATACATCGGTGATGTTCTTCCGTCTGTACGTTCCCTGTGGACCAGGTTTTGGTGCTCGATGATCCTGGTACTTAAATATGACATTCCTTTTGTTATATTTACTGTTAAAGCTTTTCTTTTTTATTCATCCATGTCTTTCTATTTCACAGCAACAACATATATTTTTTCTTTTATACTAGTTCACTATTTCCAGCATGAGTGAGGTAGCGTTCAGAACAGACGACTGAGCCTCTGCGGAAAAACATCCACATTAGAATCTTTCCTCTGCTCCTACTTTAAGAAAGTACGGTGTACACAAAACACACTGTCCGATTAGTGTTTATAACGGTAAGAACACCAGAAGCCCACCTCAATGTGCCTCAGGCTATCTTTCTGAGATTTTTTTTCTTTAATCTTCCAGACTGCTACTTCATTCTGGGAATTTCGCGTCTGGACGCCGTATTTCTTCCACCTGCGCTTTAAAGTGGTTTGGTCTTAACCTTCTGTGGAAGAGAAAGCCCGAATTCTCTCCTAAAAGCAAGAAAATTTGGGTACACTGGGCGCTAAGAGCGATCAGGTGGCTGCTTCTTGCAACACCTCATCAGCGTCTCGCCTCATTCAGGAGATCAAGACCTTATGGACCTAAAATATGGCCCTAGAATATCTCAGGAACCATGCCAATTCCATGCCCAGACGTCTGCAGATGGTAATCAAGACCAAAGGAGAAATGACAAAGAAACAAAATGGGTGACATAGCCTTAGAAAACGTATGGGGAGGCGGAAAAAAGTTTTTTTTGCGGCGCTGTAATACAGGAGAGGATTTCCAGCCCTGAGCTCTCGCCTCTCATAGGTGACTTTTACGACAGACAGGTAATACGTAGGTAGTATTCTTTCCCCCGTAGCCCCAGGAATAAAATACGAACTATGCATTTGAAATATATTGTTTTTATTCATAACATTATCTTTACAATGTTTTGATTTCATTCTAATTGTTATGGGTAAATCTTATCTATTAAGACCCTGTCTACGTATTCCTGCTCAGCAGGCAATGCCAATATCTGAATTTTCGAGACATGAGATCCAGATATTAACTTAAAGTGGGATGGTGCAGCGGGAAAGTGGGGGTAATGAGGGTAGAGGAACACTGGTAGAGAAATTCTTGCTTAAGTCTGTGGACGTAATCATCAAAGATGTTAACAAAATACTTACATCTGACCTAAATGCATTTCGCTCATGGCTGTCCTGTGTTCCTCTTTTTCAACGGATGGATATACTAAAGCACACGTGTCTTTTTTCTCTCGTGTTTTCAAAATTCATTAATACTATGCCATAACTAGGAAAAAAAATAATTATTAACTGCGGTCTAACAAAATCACAACAAAAAAGCACATGCATAAACAGTATATTGCACATTACACAACGGCCCGGTGTAGAATTGATTAACTAATAAAACAGAAAATTAAAAAACTATATTAATTCACCTTGGGATGAAAAAAGGTCCAATAAATAGAGTAATATTGAAGTTTTAATATAAAGATATCCTATTGGGGCGATACAGCGGGTGGGGCAGCCAATGTGTGCTGCCTAAAGGGGGGGGGGGGGGGAGAGGAATGATGCCATATCTTGCCATATGGAGCGGAAGTTGTGTTAGGTGAAGTGGTGCGGTGGTGCGATACAGCCCTTATGGCCAGGAAGAAATTGCATCACCAAAATAAACATGGAGATACTAGAGCAAGGGTTCCTTGTTCAATGGAAAGTTTAAGGCTTGGGGGGAAGATAATATTAAAAATTTGTTCGGTGGGGAAATTTGGTAACGGTATCGAGGGAAGCTTCGGGGATGTTCTGCTCCATCCTGCCCGACTAGGGTTGCCAGCGGCCCAGGTGGACTGTGTGTGTGTGTGTGTGTGTGTGTGTGTGTGTGTGTGTGTGTGTGTGTGTGTGTGTGTGTGTGTGTGTGTGTGTTGAACGGTTTATCGAATTTACAACCTTCAAAACCATGAACTATTTTGCGAAACAAATAAACAAAAAATAAATAGCAGACCGATGAAGGAATGATACTTTTAACGGTCTCTACGTAAATACAAACGTGGATTTAATATACAGTTGACATAGTATTAGTGAGGATGTTCCTGTAGCGATCGATGCGAGATCGTTACACATTCGATACAACCGTGGCGCCAAACTGCATCTTGGGGACCTGGGATCTCAAGAGGGAAGATGGTGCTGAGGTGGCGCACATCCCATACAGTAAACAGCCGGGTGAGTTTACAGATGATGGTTGGAGAGGTATTGATGTGCGTAGGTTCGAATCTTGGTTGCGCCAGTCGGCACACAGTTAATCCAGCCTTTCATCCTCCCCATAGAGACTGGTCGAACAAATGGGTATCTGGCTTCGGCTATGGTATATACATATACATGGGTGTGGATGAGGAATGGTAGGTATTTAGGGAAGCAATGCTGGCATGTGTGTGAGAAGCATGTGGAAGGTAAGGTGGAAGGTAAGCATGTGACATAGGGTAGTGGATGGTGGGATAACGAAGTAAAGCTGCTTGTGAAAGAGAATAGAAAGGTATATGGACTGTACGTACGAGGAAAGAATACAAATTACTGGGAGATGTATCAGAGAAAGCGGCAAGACGTCAAGAGGAAGGGGCAGGGGTTGAAAAAGAGGGCAAATGAGAGTTGGGCTGAATGAATATCAGTAAATTTCAGGAAGAATAAGATGTTCTGGAAGGAGGTTTTTAATACTGCCATAAAAACAAGAGAACAAGCGGGAGCATCGGTGAAGGAGTTTCATGGAGAAGTGGTAACAAGTTGTGATGAGGTGAGGAGATAAAGTGAGTATTCTGAAGCATTGTTGAATGTGTTTGATGATAGGATGGCATATGCAGGGTGTGTGGGTTGGCGTGGTATGTGAACTGAGAAATTTATGGAAAAGGGCCGAGTGAAGATAGAGACGTGGTGAAATACCTGCGTAAGGTGAAATGTGGCAAGGTGACTGGAGCGGATGGTACCGCAACTGAATTTCTTCAGAAAGGGGTGACTATATTGCTGAGTGCTTATTTAGCATTTTCAATAAATGTATGGATCATGGGAGGTGTCTGAGGATTGGGGAATGCATGTACAGTGCCACTGTATAAAGGCAAGGGAGACAAAGGTAAATCTTCAAACTAAAGTGGGAAAAGTCTTTCGAGTTTACCTGGTAAGTTGTATGAGACTATGGGGACTGAGAGGGTGAAGGCATGTACAGAACATTAAAATGGGGAGGAACAATGTGGTTTCAGCAGTAGTAAAGGATGTGTGGATCAGGTGTTTGCTATGAATAATGAGTGCAAGAAATAATTAGGAAAAACAAGGATCTGTGGGTGTCATTTATAGATCTGGAGAAAGCATGTGATAAGGTTGAAAGAGATGCCTTTTCGAAGGTCTTACGAATACATGGTGTAGGAGGAAAGCTGCTATAAGCAGTAAGAAGTCTTTATCAAGGGTGTAAGGCGTGTGTGCGAGTAGGAAAACAGGAGAGTGAGTGTTTCCAGGTGAAGGTTGGTCTGCGGCAGGAGTGTGTGATGTCACCATGGTTGTTTATTTTGTTTATGGATAAGGTCGTGACCGTGGTAAATACTAGGGTCTTGTATTGATGACATACAGCAGATGGCAGATTTGCATGAAAAAGTAGAAGTTGGAGGCTGAGTTTGGAAGATTGTGTGAGAAGAGGAACTTGTAAGTAAATACGAATAAAAGCAAGGTAATTAGGCTTAGCAGGGTAGAAGGACACGTTAACTGGAGTGTGAGTTTTAAGTGAGAAAAATTTGAAGGAAGTTGTTTTAGATACCAGGCTGTGGACATGGCAGCAAATGGAACCAAGGAAGCAAATGTAAGTCACAGAGTGGGTGAGAGGGTGAGGATTTTGGGAGCATTGAAAAATGTGTGGAAGGATAGGTCGTCATCTGTGAGGGTGAAAATGGTTATGTTTGAAGGTACAGTACTCCTCAAGATGCTATAGATGACGATATGTGGAGGAGGGTGGATGTGATGGAAATGAAATGTCTGAGGACAATAGCTGGTGTGAGACGGTTTGATCGAGTAAGTAATAAAAAGGTCAGAGAGATGTGTGGTAATAAGACAAGTGTGGATGAGAAAGCTGAAGAGGGTTTACTGAAATGGTCTGATATATGGAGAGACTAGGTGATGTGAGACCAAATAGGAGATGGACGGATGGAGTGAGAAAAAGAGAGTAATCGGGGCCTAAAAATGCAGGAGGGTGAAATGCGTGTACAGGATAGAATGAGCTGGAACGATGTAGTATACAGGGGTCGACGTGCTGTCAAAGGACTGAATGACATGTGGAGCAGCCGGGGGTAACCAAGGAAAGGTCTGTGATGGCCTGGCTGTGGATAGGTTGCTGTGGTCTCAGTGCACTGGACATGACAGCTACAGAATGGATGTGAGCGGAAGCGGCCTTTCTTTGTTTCCAACGACATCTCGTTAAGGCGGGAAACGGCGAACAGTATATAAATCATCTATCTATAAATATATGTCTATATTGCGTTAAAAAGTTGGCACTGACAAGGACATTCAGTTGCCCGCAACGTCTCAGCTAACAAAAAAAAAAAGTCTCTTGCAGTGTTGTATAAAAGAGAACGAGAATAATCCTGTAAGTTTCTCCTTTTCCACATCATCTCTTCTGGTCCTCAGTCTGTAATGGACAAGAAAGAAGACCAGGCGGGGCAGACACGGGTTGCGTTTCTGAAGAATGAGAGTTGTGTAGACGCTCTTGTCTTCAGGTGCGTGGAATCCAAGCGTCTGGACTCAACGATGAACTGTTAGACACGACAGTTGTGGGATCTGATCCTGGTACTGGGGTTCCTCCCAGTGTAGGCCGTCGTGCCAAGCGACACCGAGAAGAGATTTTAATGGATTTCATACCTCAAAGGGGACTGGGGTCCTGTGAGAAAGCAAAGGGTGGGACATGAGTGAAGGTCATATCAATATGCATGACCACCGTCCTCGTCTGGTTGAAGGTCATGCAGTCAGCGGTGGTATACACTTCTAACGGCTGTTGGAGGTATTCTAGGGGTTTGGTAGAGCCATGGGAGCTGATGTCGAAGCTGCTGGTGTTAGTGGAAAGGTCGTCGAAAAGAACTTCCATCGCGACGGTTACGTCCCTCAGGGCAGTGATGAAGTAAAAGGTTTCCATCTTTGACCGCTGCGGGACGCTGTAAGTGAGGGACGAGAGGTAAAGAAATGAACCCTCGGGAGCGTCAAACCACACGATGCTCGTGGATGACGTCTGCAAGGCAGTGGATGAGACGACTCTATAAACTCAAGATGGATGACTTTGCTGAAGACCAAGCTGTGGCTAAGTCGATGGACTTCGCTGAAGTCAAGAAACAGAGGTCTTAAATCTTTCCTTTGAAGATGTGATAAGGAATGGCGAGAAGGCTGGCGAGGCAGCGAGTAATAAAGATCATAATACCAAACAGCTAAGGGTCTATGGAACTCAGTCATACACAAAACGCTCACTGAAAGAGGTTGAGGTTCGAGCTGTAACCCACTGAGAAATACTGTGGGGGTATTCTTGGCTTCGGTGTTTGGGAATGAGAGGGGCAGCCTTCCTATCAGCGGGACATTACGATCGCTGGAGATAAGAAAAGACGATTGAATGGAAGGATTTGGCTGGTTCAGGAGAGATTATCTTTGTTGAGCTTCATGGTTCGGTCAATGGGCTTAGTAAAGCTTTGGGGATATGTCACCATCTGGCAACTTCCATTTTGTTTTTTTCTTGCACTAAATCTTTCTGTACTGGTGGTGGAGGGCAGCGTGAGAGGCGGACGGTATCAAAACGAGAAGGAAAACTGTAGCTGATGATGACGAAGTGAGCGTTGGTAAATTCAGCTACTCGTCAATGAAGAGAGGAGGTTAAGGCAAGGAGAGAGATGGGAATGCTCACTGAAATCGTTCACTGCTTCATCCCAAAGGCTAGACACCTTCTGTTGCTTCGTCATGACAAACTTATGGGTGCGTCAGGGTTAAGGAGTGTCCACAATAATGTGTAGGTCTTCAAAGATCACAAGTGGCATATTAATCCTAATACCAACAAGGGCCAAGTTTATGCCTCGCTGCAAAAACGAAAAGAGAAAAATCATTTAGTCTGACCTTAAGCTTAACAACGTACGCGAGGAGGGAGACTTACGCGCAAAAATCTCAGGCAACCTAAAGCCAATTAAGCAGAGGGTGGCAGTGAGAGAGAGAGAGAAAAAAAAAAAGCGAATACAATTCTAGGCTTCGTTGTTCAGGCATTTAAATTCAAATGTAAGCTAATAATGCTCACTTTGCTATTCATTGGTGAGTCTGAAACTTGAATACTGTTCTCAGTTTCCGTCGCCCTGCTGGAAGGGACTAAAGACAGACCAGGGGCGGTGCGGCCGGCGGGAGGGCTGCCAAGATAACACCGCAAGGGAGGCGCAACACCTTCCAGTGACAGCTGGCTATATGACCTTAGCTTATTCAACTCTGAAGAGGGGAAAAAAATAAGACTGAGTTCGTACGGATACTGAACATTCTCAAAGACTTCATCAGTCTCTGGTAGCTATTCCAAACTAGATCAGTCTTGACTCCACTCCAAGTCATGGTCTCACACTCGTATGCAATCTATTTACGTCGATTATAGCGGAGTATTTTTTTTTCTTAATGGAGTTACGACGTTAAGGAACGACGTACCAGCAAAAGGAGTTGAAGACAGCGTCATAAATACATTCAAAGACACAGAATGAAGGAACAACTCGCGCAACAAGACCAACACTGGCGTTCTTAGTGGTCCCTAACTTGATAGGAGGAGGGAAGCACCAGTAGGGGGCGCGGGAGGGAAGGGAGCTTTTAACCTGATCCTTTAAGGTCAGGTCAAAGGACACATCATCACACCCGAGGGTCAATGTCGCACCGTCGGGCTTAAGGACCTTATTGTTATGTTCAAGGATCGCATTGCCGTGGTCAAGGATCGTACCGTTGTTCCATAGGGGCGTGCTGTCGTGCCCAAGGATCATTTTGTCGAACTCAAGGGTCGCACCGTCTTGCTCAAGGGTCGCACCGTCGTGCTCAAGGGTCGTAGCGTCGTGCTCAAAGGTCGTACCGTCGTGCTAAACGAATCATTCAAGGCTTCACTCTGGTAACACTCCTGGGCAATAACTGTAGCTGATGAAGGAAGATTAAAAACCTCTGGCTCATGTACAACCTTTACTGTAGCAAGGCAGGCCAGAGGCAGCAGCAAGGCACCCCTGGAGTCAGGGGTAGAGGAGGGTAGCGAGGGTAACCAACAGGGGCAGCAGGAGCAAGGTAGCGCAAACAGCAGGAGGGGTAGAGTGGATAACAGCAGGGAAGCAGGAGGGTAACACAGGCAGCAGGAGGGTAACGCAGGATGGCAAAGCAGGTAGTAGGAAGGCAGAGCAGGTAACGGCAGGGCAGCGAAGGGAGAGGGATCGCAGCGCGAGGAATGGCAATGTAGAGCAGGCAGGAGGATAAGCAGCGTGGGTAACAGCAGGCAGCAGGAGGTCAGCAGAGGCAGCAGAATGACAGCACAGGTAACAGCAGGGCAGCAGCAGGCAGCAGGAGGGTGACCGGGCTAGTCAGTCGGCCGCTATTGATCTGCCCAAGATGTGGACGGCAACAGCGGGGCCTGAGTGGGTACGGTGGTTCCAGGGATGCTGCCTGGGCTGAGGCTAGGGTTGAGGGGACGGCTGAGGCCAGGGCTGCAGGACAGGCTGAGGGAAGGACTGATGGCTGTGCTGGAAGACAGAATGAAGGAAGAACTGAAGGGACGGTTGAGAGGATGGCTGAGGGAAGAGCCGAAGAAACGGCTCAGGGGAGAGCTGAAGGGAAATCCCAAGGGATGACTGAGGAGAAAAAACACACAGGGAAGAAGAGACCAATAAGGAGACGTTAGGGAGCATGAGGAGGAGACTTCGGGGACGATTAAAGCGATGACTGAGGAAGAGAGTGTGAGGGAAGGCTGTCGGCAGTGAGAAGGTCAGAGTAGAAAAGTGTCCAGTACATACTGTGGTGGAGGAACGTTGTCTGGTGGGAGGGCTTGGTGGTTGGTGAGGGAGGAGGCCCAGGGTGTGTTGGAGGAGTGCTGGAGAAGACTGTGGGTCACGAGGGAGAATGATGGTGATGACAGACACAATCCTGACACTCACACAAAGGAGCATGAACCTCTTGTTCTGATGGTGATCTTTCACTATACCCACCCATAGCAGTGTGAACTTCTAGATAAAGATAATGAACAATTATGGCATCTATCCATAACGGAATGAACTCCTGGATAATGATGGTGAACAACCACTGAAACCCACCAGCAGCATTAGGAACTTCTACATGATCATGGTGAACAATCATGACACCCAGCCACAACACGACAGCGAACAACACTGACACTCACCTAAAACGATACGAACTTCAAGGTAATGATGGTGAACAATTATAACACCCACCCAGAATCACCATGACCTTCTAGATAATAATGACGAACGTTTTATGGCAGTGACCCCACAGCACTTTACCTCACTGTTGTACCTTCACATCTCCAACGACTGAACAGTTCCCTCCTGGCCTCGTAACTGAACCCCGTCTGTCTTCCCGCGGTACCGAGGCACTTTACACATCATTCCCCATACAGGTGGCGCGACCCGTTCTGGGCCTTACGTCGCCACGTTATGCAAGGGGATTATCCTATCCCGTATGTCGATGTTTTTGACGTTGTTGAAGACGAAAGAAGGTTTGCATCTGCCGCCACCCCACACACTGTTCTAACCCGACGTTACCCAACACCCAAGCGGCAACGCACCTCCCTATTAGCGAGGGAGAGATAGAGAGAGAGAGAGGAGCAGTTATCAGCTTACCGAAGTGTCCAGGGACATAATGAATAAACAAGTACCTTAGATAGGAAACTTGGAGGTGGAGGAAGTGGAAAATTCTTGCCTGAGGAAGTGAAATAAGGAGGGGGAAGTGAGGGAGAAAATAGCCCGAGCCGCGGTTCACACACGCTCCTGATTCCATCATGAGAAGCTCATTCTAAACAATGAGTTTAGGAGATGGAAAAGCCTCCAGGTTGTGAGGCTGCAGTGCGCGTGAGGGGAAACTCACTCGTGTAAAGAGAAGGTAATCCTCATGTCCCTGAGGTAAGGCTGGGTGCTGGGTGCTGCTGGGTGCACATGACGGAAGCAAAGGGCCAGCCAGCCGGCTACCTAGACGCCGCACACAGTCCACAACCCCACGCCACAGGTCCTCCCGCTGTGAGCGAGTCTCCGAGCGGCCTCCCTCCCGTACCGGACACCTGCGTGAAGGGACTGGATCCACTTGCTGCTGATGCTCCAAGTTTTCGCCGTCGTTACGTTGGGTTTCTCTCGTCCAGGATCATTCGTATCATGAACATCTCCCTCCCTCGGCAAAAATTTCTTGGGTGGCAAGCCCATGTGTTCAATGGTGTTCCAGCTTGACACCCTTTAGACCACACAGAGTTGTCTTCTCGTCCTGCAGGTGGTAACTATACCGTCATAGTCCTGTGTTAAGGTGGCATTCAGTGTCCAGATCCTGGAACGAAGGATCTAAAAACGTAAGAGCTTCATGAAGACACCGTGATCCCCTTAGAGACACAGAGGCGAGTTATGTACACCACTGAGGATAACTTTTTCCATCGCTGCTGTGGACAACAGCATCAGTTTAATGAAGTAACCAAGGCTTTCTTACCTCCCAATTTCGCCTCCACGTTGGGCAATAACATCTAGCAAGTCTCTAAAGCTTGTGGTCTGGTCTCACTCGACGAAAAGTAAAACTCCCGCAAAGTTCACCATCTCGCCAACAACCAACACCATATTGCTGCTGGAAGGTGTGGGCAAGAACACACAGACGTCTTCCTCATGTGAAGAACCAAATGGAAAGAAATCAGACGTACCACTTCAGAGCTTGTTACCTCACTGGAAGCAAGACATCAATATTCTCTGGAATGATTCAGCATCGTCATAAACATCTCCCACAGTGTCTCATACCGTAATCAAATAAACACTTAACAGAAATCGAAACTCATTACAGCCCTGAACAAGGACAACGAAGCATGAGGGACCGGTTGACTTGTCTGGGCAAACATCCTGAATCCTCAATAAGGAGCGGCGGTGTTACGAGACGCTCAGGTAAGTGAGCGAGCGACGACCTAACTCGGATACCTGTGCAATGCAAGGTACCAGTGGCTACCACATGCCCATCGGTACCATACGTCATACGAGGGGTAAACCCCTGGATCATAACGTCACACCTAACTTTCTGTCCTTCCCAGGATACATCGTAGACCTGAGTCTCATCTTTCTCCTTACTTTACTAACTGAATTCATCGCTCCTCGTCTCTCGCTGGCATGGGATCTGTTGCCTTGACTGATAAGTCAGTAGTCAGTGTCTCTCCACCAGCGTATGATTAGCGTCTGTTCAGGGGGATCTAACTAGCGAGAGGCTGGTTACAATAACTGAACTAATCAATCTCTGATGCGCAGCACAAGACAATCATCGGATGCGTAGGCTAAGAACCTACCGAGGTAAGTAGCAGACCTCGAAAGAAGCTACGTCAAAGGTCAAGAGGCAACGGAAGGCAGCGAAATCACCCTTCAACTTTCTTACTTAGCTTCTTCTTCCCCTCTCATCAACTTCTCTCAACTGAGTTCTTATCTATCGTAAACTTTAACGTGTTCTGTCCGGTGCAGCAGTCCAGTCTGCACGCTGCCTCTCTTCCTTCAGAGGTAACACTCCAATTTTGTTGCCTCCTTCACCTGGGGTAACACAACGGTCATGCAGAAGGGTGCAAGGCGTGCACGGGATGGAATGAACTGTATGATGTGGTATACATGGGTCGACGCTCTGTCAATGGACTGAACCAGGGCATGTGAAACGGCCGGGGTAAACCAAGGAAAGGTCTGTGAGGCTGTGGTTTCAGTGCATTACTCATGACAGCTAGAGAATGGATGAGCGGATGCGACTTTTCTTTGTCTGCTCATGGCGCTACCTCGCTAATGTGGGATACCGCGATCAAGTATGGGGGATATATATATATATATATATATATATATATATATATATATATATATATATATATATATATATATATATATATATATATACACTTGTACAAAAGCCTATTTGAGTGCTTATGCGTTAAGTAAAATCACCTGTTCATAATTCCCAGGCTTAAGTTCTCAATACAGTAGAATGCGTACAAATACTCAGGTAAAAAAAAAAAAAAACTTACTGTGATAATACACAAAACAAAACATTAACATACACGTCATGAATACAACGACTCTAACATCAAATACGTCAGACGTAAAACCTACCAACATGGCAAGCCATCCAACCACTCCACGAAGCCCTCTACATAATACATGTCCAGGAGGCTGCTTTCATTTGCGATGCACTGAAAGAAAAGCACAAAAATTCGGGGAGGCATTTGTGAAAAGCTGTGACTCCGCTCATCGTCATCGCTCGCTTTTCAGAATGAATATGACTGCTTGAAATGGACGTGTCGTTGCAGCTTGAAATGGACGTGTCGTTGCAGCTTGAAATGGACGTGTCGTTGCTGCTTGAAATGGACGTTTCGTTGCTGCTTGAAATGGACGTGTCGTTGCTGCTTGAAATGGACGTGTCGTTGCAGCTTGAAATGGACGTGTCGTTGCTGCTTGAAATGGACGTGTCGTTGCTGCTTGAAATGGACGTGTCGTTGCTGCTTGAAATGGACGTGTCGTTGCTGCTTGAAATGGACGTGTCGTTGCTGCTTGTAATGGACGTGTCGTTGCAGCTTGAAATGGACGTGTCGTTGCTGCTTGAAATGGACGTTTCGTTGCTGCTTGAAATGGACGTTTCGTTGCTGCTTGAAATGGACGTTTCGTTGCTGCTTGAAATGGACGTGTCGTTGCTGCTTGAAATGGACGTGTCGTTGCTGCTTGAAATGGACGTGTCGTTGCTGCTTGAAATGGACGTGTCGTTGCTGCTTGTAATGGACGTGTCGTTGCTGCTTGTAATGGACGTGTCGTTGCTGCTTGAAATGGACTTATAGCTGCTGCTTGTAATGGACTTGTACTTCTATAACGTTTCCCTACATTTAAATACCATTTTTCCCTCAGTCCTCTTGGATACATAAGTCACGAACATTAGGGGATTAAAAAGGCTTATGGTATATGCGAATGCTAAGTGTTTCCTTTTTCGTGCCAAGACGATTTTACACGAAATCAACATGAAAATGCGACTGTGGGGCGTGGCAGCGTTGCGAGCTCTGTGGTTGCAAAGGGGTGGCAGGTGGAGGGTTAGAATTATGATACCAAAATAGCTACAGAATCCTTACCACATTATCAATCTTCGGTTCAAGCACTAGACACGACCTACTGGGAAGACGCACTCACACGCGCGAGTAAACAAGAGTGAGGACGAGTAGGGATAATGAGGAAGACTATACCAATAAGGACCAGCAGGAGGAGTTACGTATGAGTCGCGTGTGTACCTGAACTACATAAAAAGGTACTCGAGTACATGTACAACTTCATAAACTGGTACTCCAATGACATAGATGAGTAATTGAAAGTTACATCATCAGGAAAGATACAAGAAAGAAATATAACAGTCAGTTGATATATACATCCTTGCCAAAACTAAGTTGCCATTTCATCGAACAACCTCCAGGGGATGAAGAACAACTGGAATGACTGTGGGCCGACAGTTGAACCAAAGATTCGAACCCACGCCTGACTATACCAACAGTCAGACTTTACCAGGTCACCATCACCATAGAAAAGAATGGATAAACATTGCCTTCGAGAGCCCACAGACACGGAACACGTCATACCGGAATCAAGTGACAGCAAATTACATTAAGAATATAAGAAAACTTTGGCATGTAGATGAATGGAACAGGTTGCCAAGTGACGCCATGAATGTTAACCCGCTCACAAGTTTGGAACACAAGAGCCAATAATGGCAGGGTTTAAACACGAAGCTGCCTCATATGCGCCTGTAAGCCTTCTGTAGTTCCCAATGCTCTTATGTTCTTAGGTGTTCTGCGCTATTTTCACCGACCACCGAAAATAGTCCTCCCGATTATAAATAGCCACTAGTTTGGAAGCCACTGAAGAAAGAAAATTAGATTTATATTTTATGGAATATTACACATTGTTTATGTTGATTCTTTATGTAATTGTAAAATACACACACACACACACACACACACACACACACACACACACACACACATATACATATATTCTATTATCATTCATTTATTACACTTAATCACCGTCTCCCGCGTTAGCAAGGTAGCGCAAGGAAACAAACGAGGAATGACCCAACCCAACCACATAGACATGTATATACAAAAACGTCCACTCACGCACATATACATATACATACATATACATTCAACGTATACATACATATACAAACACAGACATATACATATATACACATGTACATACCCATACTTGCTGCCTTCATCCATTCTCGTCGCCACCCCGCCACACATGAAAAGCATATATATATATATATATATATATATATATATATATATATATATATATATATATATATATATATATATATATATATATCATCCCTGGGGATAGGAGAGAAAGAATACTTCTCACGTATTCCCTGCGTGTCGTAGAAGGCGAGGAAAAAGGGGTGGAAGCTGGAGGCTGGAAATCCTCCTCTCCTTGTTTTACTTTTCGAAAATAAGGAACAAAGACGTGGGTCAAGTGGAGATTTTTCCCTCTGAGGCTCAGTCATCTCTTCTTGACGATACCTCACTAACGCGGGAAATGTAAATGTATAAGATATACATTCTTTCACATCATTTCCGAGCCAGGGATGAACTGCACCCACCAGTCCATCCCCCACTCAGGTCACAACAATCTCTCTCTCTCTCTCTCTCTCTCTCTCTCTCTCTCTCTCTCTCTCTCTCTCTCTCTCTCTCTCTCTCTCTCTCTCTCTATCTATCTATCTATCTATCTATCTATCTATCTATCTCTCTCTTCACTTATCTTCACTTCATTCACTCGTCTTGCCCCATAACCAGTTCTAAATGCCGCCCAACCCTGCCACTCCACATGGCAAGCACCTTGCTTGCCTGATCACACCCCTCCCAGCAGACTACACCGAGTCTGTCGGCTTCTGCATGACCATCGTGGGAACATATGTCCTACCACTAAGCACCCATGTTTAAATAAGCTCCTGCTGCTGTTGCTGCCTGCTCACCGAAAGTGCTTTCTAAATATCTACAAAAAAAAAAAAAGAACTGAACTATTTTGTAAGGAAATATGTTTGCTCCGTTTTCGGTACAACCACTTTGCTCTCACGGTCGGTCCGAGCAGAAAATGGAAAAACATTTCTTTTCTATACGAATACACCATCTATATCAGTTCACATACTGCACGAGAAGCTCTTCAGCTGTGTCCTCCATTCTAACTGTATCATCCGGTCAACATGCTGGGAACCGAGAGGCCATGACCGCTCCTGGGAGCAGGAAGTTCGTGAGTGGAATTCGTGAAGTTCGAAGACACAGCGTCATTCTTCGGACGTCTCGCATCCCAGGGATGCTTCGTCCCTTCCGTCCAAAGCAGTATCCCCCATTGGTGTGGCCACACGCCCTCTAACTGAGCAAAGCCTTATCAATATTTACGAATCTAGTCTCCTCCCCTTTTTCCTTTCAGATATTCCATGTCATTCTTGAGGTGTTATCAGTTACCGTGACTATTAATGCTCTGTGGTGGTTCCTGAGCGTGAGAGACAGCTGTTGCGTTAAGATACAAAAGTCATGCCACTCCAGCACAGCCGCCACCTCGATGGCTTTGTACCCGAGCCCCAAGACGGCAATGGAGGAAGTCCGTCCACATACAAAGCACATGATCTTCATGAGTAGATTGGTATTACAGGGTCGTGTCCGGGTCTTGCCATTTGGCTTCGAGAGTATCTCACGTGAGGCCACCTCCACACCAGCCAACCCACTTGAAGACTTTTCCTTCCCTGATGGCGCCACGTACCGTAGGCGGCCTCGCAGGAAAACAAGATGGTTAACAGTAGGTGACACTCGCCTTCAGTGAACCTATTAAAAGAGGATTTAATCCGCCCTAACGTTCCAGATTTGTTACGTTGAAGGGTGTAAACTCTTATAAATCGTATCTTTTTTTTTCCCAATTTATATTCCAAATAAATCCTTTGTGCTCTTTTTTTTTATTTTCCTCTTTCCTGCAACATAACAATTAACTTATCCTTTATCATACTCCAATGCAAAAGAGTCCTTGTTCACATACATTCATTTCAGGTTTCCCTCTTGAAATGATTTATATCATGATCTGGATGGGATTCGAGTCATATTTCGTATTAAAGAAAAATAGATGGGGATGCGAGAGAGAGAGAGAGAGAGAGAGAGAGAGAGAGAGAGAGAGAGAGAGAGAGAGAGAGAGAGAGAGAGAGAGAACAGGTAAATACAAGAATATACAAGATACACTTTCTCTTCGCCAAAGAAAAATGTATTACGCTCTTACCTGCCTCTACTCCCCTCTCACTATCTCTTTCACTGCCCTTTCCATACCTCTTTCACTGCCCTTTCCAGACGTCTTTCACCACCCCTTCCATTCCTCTTTCACTACCCTTTCAATACCGATCACCTTCGTACTGCCATAACTCTCTCTCTCTCTCTCTCTCTCTCTCTCTCTCTCTCTCTCTCTCTCGTGCACCCGGGCGCCTCACCAAAGCCTCCTCCGCTGGACGGCCCGGGTGGTGGCGTTCCGCCTCCAACCTACGAGGCAATCGCCCCTCCAATTAACCTTAAGTCTCTCCAAACTTCCACGACTCTCATCTGCTGTAACTCACCCTGCCTGAGACACATTAATCCCTACCTCCTTCTTCTAACTCAAACCACCAGGCCACACTCCCGCCCTCCGTTATTTAACAAAGTTAAGGAACCTGTCGTACGTTAACTTCTGCATCTTAGCTTGGGAATGCGGTACATTGGTATGACGTGTTCGTACGAAAGGGAGTGGAGGGGAGTCGAGGGACTTCTCATTCCAGAGGAGTCCATCATTTCCCTGCTACGGAAAGTAGCGCAGTCTTCAAGCTGCAGGAACCTCTTAAGCGACATGGGGTTATAATAATAATAATAGAATAATAATAATAATGATAATAGTAATAATAATAACAATAATAATAATACTCAATGATTTAATATCAATAAATGAAAATTTTTGCTGATCATGACAACTAAAGAACTAAATTATTAAGCCGGACAAAATAGCGGCATACGAACAAAGACCTGTGTGTGTTATTAAGTTGTGGTTATTATCATCAGACACAATCCAGTATCACCTCAAAGACTGATATCGCTACTGCTCAAAAAGCAGAGTCTGTTGAGATTCACACAAAGAAATTTCTTTAAGAAATAAAAAAAAAAGAGAGTACTTCAGCCACGTTTTCTTTCAAGCGGTTGGTGTCTAGCAACACATGCCACTTGCTAAAGTGGTCCGAGTTGCTATTATCTGGTAACACTACCCATTAGTTCAGGTTTCCTTCGAGCGCCTGGTGTCTGGCAACAATGGCCATTTTACTAAGGTTTCTTTCAAGTGGCTGGTGTCTGGCAACACCTACACGAACCCTGTAGCACCCACAACCAAGCATCCATCATCCATTACAACAGATACATCCACCACATATCATCAACACTACCTCAACTCCCTTAGATCAAAATCACCGAAATAATTTTTTACCCCTGAATTTCTCCTTCAGACCCGACAACACATTCTACACCTCACCCTGCCTGCCTTGAACCCGCTCAAGTATCTCTGCAGTGGCGATGTGTGTTCTCGCCAGGAAACACTCGTGCCACATGAGGGGGTCGATGATAGCCAACGCTCTTCATCCTCTTCCAACAAGAACCAATCTAGAGCTACATGAGCCAGAAGCGAGTGGACGGGACTCCTAGCCTTCTTCATCTTTCCGGTCTATTGTCGAGTAAGCTTTCCCTTCTACCACCACCACCACACCCCACCACCACCACCCACCTCCTGCTTCACTCTACTGTCTCTCCAACACTGGAATTGGAATTTAAGTTACCGTTGCTGACTTCCAGATGATGACAGTGTCACAGACCATCATCAGGGGTTTTCCGTTATGTCTTTCGTAAGTCCTATTACGATCAACGGATCAATCGATCAACATTTGTGTACACTTAACCTCCTCTAATCCATATCCTACTTTCAGCCAATATTGCTTGTCATTAACATAGCTTACGGTCCTTATTAAGGTTATTAAGTGCCTGGCTGTGCCACTAGGAACACTGCCTCTGAAATGGCTTCCTGGATGATACCAAAATGCTCTTAGCTGCTCAGGGTATGTGCAGGGTACTCTGCACGTAACAAAGCATGAGGCACGGTCAGATACGCTTTATTTAACAAATCTCTTAGTCTTATCATGACGTCTGAGCACTCCATTACACTTACTGATGAGAGAGACCTGGAAATGGAATAAATGACTTTCATAACCATGTCCATGATGGCAAGACCATATTCTATGTTCATATTTCTTTTTCAATGTTAGCTGAGACGTCTCGGACGACTGAATGTTATTCATGTTTCTTTCTTTCGTACTTGATCGCTCATCCTCTCCATAACTCCATTTCAGCACACCCTCTTCTGTTCTCTCAACCACATTCTTTTTAATACCAAACATCTCTCTTACCCTTTTATTACTTACTCGATCAAACCACCTCACGCCACATATCGTCCTCAAACGTTTCATATCCAGCAGCATGGTTAATGACACGGAGCTGGTGGTGCGAAGAGGAATTCCGTAGATAAGGATAGCATGGCTTAACCTGGCTGGCTGGCTTGTCTCCGACGCCAGCCCTCAGCCGTGGTTTGTAAGGCTCCTTGTGCGTTCTATATTTCAGCGGGCGTTGGGCGAGCTAAGGTCATCACCACATCCTCCTCCCACCGGCCCATGTCTGAGCGTGCTTTATATACCCATTTGGAACTACTTGGAGCAACTCCACGATGATCAAGTTCACTAAAAAGGTATCATGATGTGCCTTGATTATCTTAAAAGAGATTCTGAGTTTTATAACTTTGTTTCCATGCGCATATGCCTGCCCTTAACCCTGTCTTACAGCATGGTTTCCGTCGCACCGTTTCAGCGAGGCCGTTTCGAGCCCTGCCCAGGGTTCGAATCCAATCGAAACCCTGGGCAGGGCGTCTGGCTGCCTCGGCCACACGGAGATTAAAACACACACACACACACACACACACACGTCAGTATTTTGGTGTTCGTACGTGTGTCTCCTAACCCCAACTCGGTGGGAGTAACATAGACTTTCATCTGTCGCGGAGTGACAAATATGTCGATGGACATATCCCACTCTAAACTCCAGGTGTGTGTGTATGTGTGTGTGTCTTTCTTTTACCCTTCGTGTACCCGAGACAGCCAGGCGCTCTGTCCAGGGTTCGAGTCTGACACGTGCTGTATATATCTATCTGTCCCTGTGTGTGTGTGTGTGTGTGTGTGTGTGTGTGTGTGTGTGTGTGATTCCTACTTGTGTGTTTGTTGATGAGTCATATCCTTTATTTCAGCTGTTTTTGTAATCGTTACGTCAGTATTAACATATTCTGTATTTCTTTTTTTTTGTCCTATGAGAGATATACATCAGTGTAATCCATGCTCCGTAATTAAAGTCATTATATAACATCCGGGACACTCACGCAGGGGAGGGGGGAGGGGTGTGGGGAATGTGCTAACGACTCAATCGGCAGTAGGGGTTGAAGGTGGCCTTGTACGGGTATGTGTTAGTGTTGCCGGCCACGTCTACCGACGACCCAACCCAGCAGCATGTGGGCTCCCGGGTGCAGAAGACTCCCAAGACATCACCAGACATGACCATGGAAAATATGGTGTAGCAGGTCGATATTACTGACCGTAACGCATTCAAGATCACCCGGTTCGAACCCTGGCTGCGGCAGTGAGTCCGCAGTCAACCTAGCTATTCATCCTCTCGTAAGGGCTGGTCGATAAATTGGGTAGGTAGCTTAGACGTGTGTGTGTGTGTGTGTGTGTGTGTGTGTGTGTGTGTGTGTGTCCTTCACTAGGACATTCAGTTCTCCGTGCCAACATAGGAAACGCCCAGGACACACACAGGGATCAGCGCCACCTGCGAGATCGGTTATAGACTGAATATTCAACGTCTTCCGTCGTAATCTCGGTTCCCTTTTTCTGTTTCTTTAGCCTATCAATGTCAGACGAGAGGCTAGCAGCAGCGCCTCGACCGTCCTCGTCTGTTCAGTGTTTTATATGCAAATACGGAGGAGCTGAGGAGGAGGGGGTGTAAGTCAGGAGTTTTGGCCGAGGCTCCAACATTCTTTAACGTAGTTTCGAAGTCAAATAATTTCGGCTCCACCGTCGAAAAGACCTTCGATGGTGTGTTACCCTTACGGCACATGACCAAATCACCTGTTGCGATGAAGGGAGTCTCTGGTAGGAAATACTTGCAGTGTCATTTGCACTCAGCTGTACATAATGTCTCTTAAATCATATGATTTATGAGGAACAGTTACTCTCTCTGACATAATGGATGTGAGGTGAGGATGTGGATACCTCGTGAAGTCTTTGAGGGTCTTCATCATCATCCCCGCAAAACAGCCCGAGCGAATGGCTCGTTGATCGACCAATCTCTTGGAAGCAGCAGCCCTCAGGCCCACATAGCCCCAACAGTCTGCCTGGTCTGGTACACTTTGTAGGCACTTGTCCAGTGCACTCTTGAACTACTCTACCGTGCATCCCAGGCTATTTCTGATGGCAGATGGCAAGGTGTTGAAGAGCCTTGAGCCCCGGATGTTCAAGGTGTTCTCTTTTTTGTGGATATCGCACCTATGGATTTCAGAGGTAGTATCTTACAGTCTACCATACCTCTTGTGTCCGTAGGATATTATCTAAAAATGCAAATTGGGAACCGTATCTTCCAGGATTTTCCAAATATAGGTGATGATATACCTCTTCCATCTGCGCTCCAAGAAGTACTGCCTCAAGAGATTTCAGTCGTTCCCAGTAATTCAGTTCCTTTACTACGTTAACATTCAGTGTGAATGATCTCTGGGCACTTTCAGAATCCGCAATTTCGTCCGCCTTGTAGGGTGATGCTAAAACGCAAAAGCATTCAAATCGTGAAAGAATTAGTGTCTTGAATGATGTCATTACTGGTTTTTCTTCCCTTATCTTGAAGGTCCGCAGGATCCAGCCTCCCATCCTTCTGCATGGTGTTCAGTGCATGGTTATGCTCTCTGAATGACCCTCTCGAGATCTTGTGTTGAGGTGGTGACACCTACTATGTATACACTTGGGAGATTACTGGTTACGAAGTCTGTTGGGTCATTCACTTTTTATATTGCTTTTTAGCTCACTGAACACCGATTCATATTTTCCTTTTCAGAAACTGATTTATCTCTTGCAAATCTTATGTAAAATTACCTTCATCTGTTCTAAGTGTTCCAATGGACAATATGATACTGGATTTGGGTTTCGCAAGTGAGCAAAACTATTTTGGCGAATTTCTCACATTATTTAAGGCTTTTTCTTCTTTTTGCTGTGTTTTGTTATGACGTTTTCAGTAAGGGAGAGAGAGTAAAAGGAAGCCAGGAGGGAGTCAACACAGACATGGTAACAGAAAGAGACAGAGGCACTGACTCAGGGATTTGTACTTATACAGGGAGAAAATGGAAGGCCAAGGAACTTCTTACACGGACGGGCGTGCAGAAAGGGCTTTTGACGCTGACGCAAGTATGGCAGAAGTTGTGGAGGAAGAAAACGGAACGGAAGCCAAGAAGCCCTTTCTAGCCTCGCCACGGACACAGAGAGGATGAGATACGACGTAGCAAATGACCAACAAACCCAGAGGATGGTAGGACGAAGTCTGTAGATACTACGAGAAGGGAAACTGTATGTAGAGCAAGTCTGGCATATCGTAATAGGGAAATGTAAATCTACAGACCCTAGCTAATGTATGAACTAGCTACAGGAAGGCCAATGCCGGTATGGGGAAGGAAGCAGAGTCTACCAACCAGAATTAAGCAGTCACTCGAGATTAAGCGCTGCTCGAGCGAGTACTGTGGGAACTACTACCACATATAAGGGACAACTGAGGTGTTATCTATCCTTCCCTTGAGACCGGTCGATAAATAGGTACATGGCTTAGACTAGTGTGTGTGTGTGTGTGTGTGTGTGTGTGTGTGTGTGTGTGTGTGTGTGTGTGTGTGTGGAAAGACATAACACACATACAAACAAGGATGAAAGACGGGGGGCAACACCAGTGATTCCGTCTACCATCAGTCCACCTTCAGGTTAATTTCCTCACACTCTAACCTTTACCTCAGGTGTTCCTGATCTCGTCGACCCCCGCTAAAACCGCATCCACCTTAGGAATAACCTCGGAACAAGGGAAGAGACGGCGAGGTGACCTTAGTCCTGTACAGCCGCAGGTGATTCACGACTCTCTCTCTCTCTCTCTCTCTCTCTCTCTCTCTCTCTCTCTCTCTCTCTCTCTCTCTCTCTCTCTAAGCAGTGCCTCTGCTCCCAGTGAGCAAAGGTTTCGTGAAACCACATCTGGTTTGAGAGAAGGCTTCGTATGATTTACATAAAAAACTAAAACTAACGTAATTACACGTATACATTGCATATTCAGCAAAATAAACAAATCTGCAATTAAAACTGAACGAAGTACGTGTGATGAAACCAGGATTTATTCAGAGTTTAATAAGTTTATTTCCAGCGAAACCCTGAGAAGGGAAAGCTATTGGGCGAGACGTGAGAGTATATATATAAATATATATATATATATATATATATATATATATATATATATATATATATATATATACATATATATATATATATATATATATATATATATATATATATATATATATATATATATATATACATACATATATATATAGAATTGAATTCGACAAAAGAAAATAAAATGAAACACGATAAGTTCCCAAGTGCACTTTCGTGTAATGATCACATCATCAGGGGAGATACAAGAATGAGACAGAAGACGTACGACAGTCAGTTGATGTACTAGGATGAGACGCAACTATGACGCCAGTGGTAAACAAGCGTCACCAGATGGTGAAGTTCGGGTTGGGGTGTTCGGGTCTGGCATCATGCCTGTCATAAAAATGTCTATTACGTGGACAAGAAAGGGAACTGTTTACAAATTTTGCCTACAATAAAGCTATCCAATTTGTAATGACCTTCACTAATATTGAGGTTACATTTCTCTGTGTATTCAAAAAATTGAAGACTCAATAATATTTCTCGTGGTAAAGGAGTTAAGGGTTAACTGAATTGGCATTACTCCAATCAATACGATAGTCATAATTTTCAACGTGGCTTTACAAAGGAGAAATGTCTGGCAAGAGGTGCTTCAAGAGGTGCTGGAAATTCCTCTTCCCGCGAGGTTTGTGGTGGGCAGCCCATCCCCCTAGTGCAACCACCTGCCTCAGACGGTATCACACGCCCGAAGACAAGTTTGGGGCAACTTGAGATAACTTAAGGGACGCGCTGCTCGCTCCACCGTGAAATGCCGAACAAATTTGAAGATCCGGCAGGTTAAACACGAACAAGGGACGCCATTCAGCTGTTCAGCGTGCGAAAGAATCACCAGTATTCAGGTCACCGAACGATAAAGGGAGAAATGATATGACTGACACGCGCCATACTGGTGAATGGTCTGGGGTAATCAAGACCACTGGATGGATGGAGTCGTCAGGTGACGACGACCCATGTACAGTACAAACACGTCATCACAAATAGGTAGTTACATACATTTCATACGATGCGGTGGTTGGTGTCGCGACTTCCCAATCTCACAGGCCAGGGTTCGAGTCCTGAATAGAATAGCCAACTCACAGCTAACCTAGCTGTTCATCTTACCTGAAAGAAAAAAGGAAAACTTTGTGAAAGGTGTCATGTAGCGTAAGTAAGCCAGCTCTACAGTGGCTGTCACTGTCCCCTTCCCTAGCCCTAGTTGCGAGCAGAAACTCCACACACACACTCTCTCCATCCTAATAGTCCTACTGACGATTTGAGTAATGACTACTTCATTTTTTTTGGGGGGGGGGTTTAATTAGGCATCACCCCCTGCTCTTGTTGTGACCGTTAGCATAATCATCTTTCTATCACTATTGGAGATATCTTTCTTAATTTCTTTTCTCGATATTAGAAAACGCAGTCGCCCTAGGTCGACCGTTCCAAGATGACAGATAATATGAAAGTACTCAGCATGATTTATCCTCAGCACAACGCCAGGGTGAACGAAACTAGCGCTTAGAAAACAAAAAGTTATCATTACCTCTTACTAGAAACCTTAGATAAACGATGCTGAACCCAGCTATACGTAGCTCTGCCTCGCCTGGGAAAGGCCAGGACAGCTGTGGAGAGGCGGCGTACTGAATTACCCAGGATGTGGTGTCTGAACGTTTAATAATTAACCCAAGAAAAAAAAAGGGGGGGGAGGGGAGGGGGAAGATACGAGTGTCTCTTTGAGGTGGCGAGGCGTAGCGACTGGCTCCTCTATACACCGAGGAGGACCTCTGTGTCGATGGCTGCCACACACCAAACACGACAGCGATGCGAACTCCTCCAGAAGGGTTCCTCAGGTGACCTGGATTCTTGACACGCTCCCACATGACATCAAACCTCACCACAGGTAACAAATACGCCTGAATTCTTCACGTCTCGTCTACTCCAATGACAATAACAGCGGCTCCCCTATGTTCCCCTACCACAGTGCTCCCCCATAACACCAGTGTCCCAGGCTATATTCGTACGATCACATTCGCCATTCAGGAGGATGAAGAGAGACAATGCGTATGTCTACCTGCTAAAAAGAAGAAAAGAGAGAGCCTACGAGGGGAAGAAATGGGGGGAGGGGGGGGACTTTAGAAATGGTGTGTGTGTGTGTGTGTGTGTGTGTGTGTGGTGAGGAGGGGGAGGGAGAAGCTGACAGTAAGGACCGGCCCGAGGACCTCAGGGGAACACTACATACACCTGCTGAATCTTGAGTACTCCTTACACCCCCAGGCCGCACACCCCTCTCACCTGCGCCACACAACCTGGCGCGTCGTGCATATGTGAGTCACTACCACACAGCCACACACTATCACACAAACACATACTACCACACAAACACATACTACCACACAAGCACACACTACCACACATCCACACACTACCACACAAACTCATACTACCACACAGCCACACACTATCACACAAACACATACTACCACACAAACACATACTACCTCACAGCCACACACTACCACACATCCACACACTACCACACAAACTCATACTACCACACAGCCACACACTATCACACAAACACATACTACCACACAGCCACACACTACCACACAAACACATACTACCACACAGCCACACATTACCACACAGCCACACACTACCACACAGCCACACACTACCACACAAACACATACTACCACACAGCCACACACTACCACACAGCCACACGCTACCACACAGACACACACACTACCATACGCGAGGGGGAGCTACGAGGGTAGAATTCTCTCTCCATACTGACGAAACAAGGACTTACAAACGCCACATAGACAAAAAATATTTAGGTGCGATGGACATTGTTAATGGTACTCACGTCACATACATATGGCCTGTGTTGACCTCTCCTATGACTATAACATGTCTCTCATAATGGATCTGCTACCTAAATGAGCGATACAGTTTTACCTGTACCCAGATTTGCAACGTTTTAAAGTCTTGGCTCACCCGCGATGGCAGCACTATAGCAGGTAATTACCAGCTGTCCGGGTAATTAGGCAATCGTGTGTTGTAATGAGGCAGTTTTTAACGACACACGTCAGAGTGACAAGAGCATTTCCTCAGACCAGACACCAGGTACAATAACACCTGTTACCATGGTTCAGCAACAGGTAATCCGACCTGGCACTAGGCGGGGTAGGTAACAGGTTGTCTGGACCATCAACAAGTACTCTGGACCAAAACCAACCAGGAACTCTGGACTGCCATGAGCAACAGCGCCACTTACCCAAGTTCAGCAATACCAGGTACTTCGACCTGGTCCTGTTTCTCTGAACCAGCGCCAGATACTCTGGCTAGGTATACCAGGTGCCCCGCCCCAGCACCGGTAAAGGCAAGCACCACGTGTCCGAACCCACACTTATAGATTTTGATGGAGTTCTTTACAGTGTGGAGTCGAAGGTGAGAGTTGAATGAAGACAGAACAAGATAAGGATAACAAAAGACTCAGTCATCGTCCGAAGACATTGAACAACTGTCTACGGATAAGAAGAGCCTTATTTCACGACGTTCACGTGAAGGCCAACGCTCGTGCAACCATGAACAGAGGGCCAAATTCATCAATGGCATTCATCCCTCCACTACAGAATACCTTCAGAGGCACAAACACAAAAAAAAAAACACGAACAGGATGATAGAAATACGATGAGCCTCAGTGACGTGGAGTGAAGATAGTCTCATTACCAGCACTGCTGGAGGAACATGAGGTGTTCATGAGGGGTGAAATGGCAGGCTGGGTTGAACTACCTTCAGCGTCTCCGTCGTGGACTCGCGCTGTGGTACTCGCATGGAGACCCACCAGCCGAGGCGTCCCTCTCCTCCTACTACAGTAATTCACACTGACTTACTTACTGCAACCAAACACAGTGACTTAGCGTAAGCCAACATGGTGACTTACTGCAACCCAACACAGTGACTTAGCGTAAGCCAACATAGTGACTTAGCGTATACCAACATAGTGACAAACTGTAACTCAACACAGTGACTTAATGGAACCCAATATCTCGCACACCGTTCTTGCTTTTGATCTAGATGTGTGGAGGGAGTAATTCACCAGCGAAAAGAAGTATCCCATCCATATTTCTTTATATATACGGCATAATTCCACTATACAAATCCTCTGCTTGCCCGATTATCTCGGCTGAAGTCTGGGAAAAGATGAGGAAAATGAAAAATAAAAAGGTTGGTGAAGCATTTTGATAATGGTGACACATCCTTGACAGCACCTCGTGGGCTGATGTACCCCTGACAGTTACATGAGCCAGGCTGTCACGCCCTCATGACAGAGTCAGCCACTGTCGGCGGTGGGTGTCATGTCTTGATGTCAGTGGCCAGATACGTGAGCAGTCCCTACCATCCGCATCTTATTAGTGTTCTTAAACATAACACGTTTTCCATTTTCTTCCAAGAAATTATTTGAGAGTATTTCCCTTCTCCCTCTACCCCTTTGGTATCTTTTTGGCCTTATTTTTTTCCCCTCTCTCTTCCACTTCACTCAAGGCCCAGCTGGCCCTCGATAAGGACTCTCCTCCGTCTGATATCCTACAAGTAATCCTGCTGATTTGGTATCCTACATTTACGCCTGCGGGTCTGATATCCTACATGTAAACCTGCTGGCCTGGTATCCTACATGTAAACCTGCTGGCCTGGTATCTTACATGTAAACCTGCTGGCCTGGTATCCTACATGTAAACCTGCTGGCCTGGTATCCTACATGTAAACCTGCTGGCCTGGTATCCTACATGTAAACCTGCTGGCCTGGTATCCTACATGTAAACCTGCTGGTCTAACATCTAATCAAATCTTAGCATTGTCGTGTGTGCTAAACATTTTGTTAAATATCATATTTCCCGATAGTCTACGTAAAACATTTTGTCAATAACGTCTCGATATCTTATGTAAAATCTGGATTCGTGATGGTGGTAGGACAATGTACACCACTCCACCAGGACTGGTATGGGAGAGTTAGTGGACAATACTTCACTGGATAATATTCTTTGGCTAGCATGACGGCGGAGTCCTTAAGCATGATGGAGGGTGATGAGAGGGACGAAGGGAAGATGAATAGCACCAACCTCTTATGCCATGAGGAAGGACACTGTACAGGATGTAAAGAAAAAAAAAAAAGAAAAAAATCGCAATCTAAATCTATATCGATAAACGTCCAAACTGTGTACCGTAAATTTCTATACACACACTCATGACGACTCATTACCCATGAGTACGAATATATATATATATATATATATATATATATATATATATATATATATATATATATATATATATATATATATATATATATATGAAAGTTCATCAACAGCAGTTTCACTATAGATTGACCAAAAGACAAATGAATGTAAAACTGTTCGCGTCCCGACTTTCAGAACACCATCCACAGTGAGGACAATCGTGGAGGAAAAAAAAAATAATCACAATAGCAAAAATTTTCTAAACAGCAACTCTGGCCCAAGTTGTGTTCGCCACGACAGAGTCTGGTTGAGCGCGAGGCAAAGTTCTGTTGACATGTTCAAATTAAGACAAAGGAACGCTAATGTAAGGCACGTGATGCTCTGGCTAAACCTTTTGGACGTAATTAATATAATCCAAAACCAAAAAAAAAAAAAAAATGGAATCTTGTTCATGGAAATAATTGATATAATCCATGATAGAAATAATCTTGTTCTTGGAAATAATTAGCATAATCCATAGTAAAAATAGGAATATTGTTCTAGGAAATAATCAATATAAACCACTAAATAGAATCTTGTTCTTGGAAATAATTAATACAATCCAAAGCCAAAAAAAAACATTTTTCTTTTAAATCAGATGTTTTTGATAGCTGCTTTCGATACCTATTCAAACTCTTGATACTTTTGATTATTAAGTAATCGTGTAGACGTCTACCATTCACTAAACATCATCTAACAAATGCTAGTTACGTGAATTCAGTCTTCAGGCCAAAGGGCGACCAGTGTCGAGGACCTGGAACAACATTCTCTACACGAAAATAGATTATGTATTGTGTCCAACAATGGAGGGTCGAGGAAGAACTGTGAGCACACTTGTCACACAGAGTTCTTTATCATGGCGGGGAGCCTGATCGAACGGTCTGCCTGAGAGAGAGAGAGAGAGAGAGAGAGAGAGAGAGAGAGAGAGAGAGAGAGAGAGAGAGAGAGAGAGAGAGAGAGAGAGAGTAGAAAATATACAGGCGTCCAGCTACCAGTGTCTGTGTATATATAACATAAGGGGTTCGTGAGTCTGTACAGGATTAGACAAACAAACGAGTTCCAATGCTTTTCCCAACCCTGATACATCACGAGTCACCACAGTGGCCAAAGGAACATACCCTAAAACCCTACTTTACAAATAAGGGTTTTAGGCTGATCATTAAATGCAGGATGAATATCCCTTAACGAATCTTGTCATTCTATAACGAATCCTGTAATACCACAAGTAATTCATGTTTATCATGAGCAGACATAAAGAAAAACAATAATTTCGAGCGAACGTAAAAGGCGTAACAGGACACCGAGTGCAGCAGAATTCTGTCATGAGGGAATAAAAAAAGGGAAAGAGGATGAGGATGGATCAAGTAAACACTGTTGTCTCCCGAGTTAGGACGATGCAATCAAACTTTTGACTGTCAATATTCTAGTTAGTCAGTGTGGCTTCGGAGAACCCCAGTCTTATAGGATGGAGAACAAAGCAATCATAGTTTGGCGATCCTGGTCACCACAGCTTGAAGAACGAGATCACTACAGGTTGAAGAACAGCTTGAAGAACCCAATCCTAATAGGTAGAGCCCAGTAGTCACCACAGCTTGGAGAAACTAACTAGTCATTAAAGAACGGAAAACCCAGAATTCACAGCTTGGAGAACCTAGTCATTGGAGGTTGGAGAACAATGTCATTATAGCATGATCAACCTAGTCATTATAGGTTATAGAACTGAGTCTTTGTAGCTAAGAGAATCCAGTCATTATAGCTTCCAGAACCCAGTCCTTATAATCCATATTTAACACACTTAAGAGCTCCAAGATGGGTACCAAAAGGGACGTTGTTTCTCAGTGAGTGACCAGAATGGCATTTTGTATACATGAACGAGGAGTGCTTCATGGTCAGCAACGCTAACCTTACCTAAGCTTTCAGCGAAGGGAATAAGACTATCATCACTCAGGAGGGGTGGCAATAGTGGCACAAAGGTAACCCCTAAGCACAGGATGTCAAATTACATTGACAAATTCATAATTCAGCAGAAACACGATAAAATGAGATACGAAAAAGCAGGTCACTGTACGAATAAAAGAATTTATTCTATGTCTTTTTTTTTTTCTGTCGAATTTATTTTGCAATTCTGTTTGAGAGTTCCGTAAATGCAGGTAACACGGCCGTTCTATTTTCTGACCTCCACCCACGCTGGCATCCACTATCTCTCTTGTGGACGATGATTCCAGGAGATCTAGAGTCACTCTCTCTCCCAGGGATTGTGGGTCATTAGGACACGGCTGGAGAGATAGCGACCTGATATGTCTTTGGTGAGACACCACACACACACACACACACACACACACACACACACACACACACACACACAAATACACTTCGTAAGGACATCAACATTCATAAAAAAAAAATCTTGAGCCTGAAGAATTCTGGGAAATTAGAACCACGTGAGCCTATTCTGTTTATCCAGGAAAATTCCAAGAATTCATCACTCGATGTGTTTGATCTTCGCTCAAATTACTTAAAATCCTCCCTCTTCCTCCCCTCCTCCGACTGAACTCAAAGCTCTGGCACCACGCAACTGACGTAAGTCTTACGCCTTACGTCTGGGAGGTGCGTCTGTCGTAACTAGGGCAGACAGGACAATGTCTACTACAGTGAGGGATCTGTAACGACCTCTATATTTTGTAGTTTGATCACCACTGTCTTGCCCCCAGTTCTCATGCCTAGGAAAATCAGGGTTCTAATACAAAATCAAAACCTAAAAAGCAATCACATACAACTATAACCTGATTCATGTGGTGTTACCGTACTCCGCCAGCACGAGGTCACACCGCGAGGGGAAAAGTCACCTTTGAGCGTGAGGTTGTGTGTGTATCACTGGGACGACACAAAGTCTCGTCCAGGAACTCTTCAACCCAGACGAGTCCACCTTTCCTTGCTCCTAGCGCAAGTCCTGGACTGAGGGAGCCTCAGGAAAGACCCAACGGGGTCTCTCTGAGTCTCCCTCAGTCTTCATAATATGAAGACTTCTTCGAAAAAGGTCTTTGGGTAATTATGAATAATATACAAACCTGATTCGTGTCGCCTTACACACACACACGAAAAAAAAAAAAGGAAAAGGTATTTTCGTAAAAGAAAAATTTTTCAGGAAAGTTGCACTTTACAATGACTCCAGCATTTTTCCCCAGTTGCTAAAAATAATTATGAAAAAAAAAATGGGGCTTTGTAACACGGCATCAAAGCCGGGAAGACGAGGGTGCATGGAGGAGAGGACGCGTCTTAACGGCCGGGGTTCAACACGACTACACTATTACGAGGGAAAATAATATGGTGAGTGCGCGTTGTGTACAGAGCAGCCCAGGGAAGCTCACAGGCTCTCACCTCTCCGCCCTCCATCGCTCCACTTCATTTAGGACTCCCCTGCACTCTAAACCTCCTTCATGTGGGTGTTCTTAGTCACCCCATGTGGGTACACACTAGATCTCCCCAGTGGGCGCGCACTTAGCCTCCTTAGGTGGGTGCACATAGATGCATGTCGTCGCCAATCTTCCAGGTGGAGTGTCATCTGCAGCTTTCCAGCTCATGAAGACCCCCTTGACTCCAGCGATGCGCCTCGCGGCTCCCTAAGTTCCAGGTTCTGGAAGTTAGGTAGGCGCATCTCGGACCAGTTCTTGCTACAGTGTCTCAGACGGAGCCCATGACGTAAGGTGCCTCCCTACACCAGGTGTCGCTCTCGTACTCACTAAAGCTATCACTTCAAGGTCGGGAAAATCCATGAACTGAGTACTGCAACATTCAGTCCATGGCCGAGGATGGTCATCCGTCCATGTACACAACCAGTAAATTCTTTACTTACAACGTTGTGGCTGAGTGTCACTTACACACGTACATGTGTGTTTACTGATGGTAGTCATTATAAGAATTCCTGGTAGAAATAACATGGGTAATCAGCGAGACTCTGCTTAAGCCAGATGTACATCTCACGGCAAGATATGGGGTTGATTTGCGAAGCAGCCATTACACACAGACACACACACACACATATATATATATATATATATATATATATATATATATATATATATATATATATGTATATATATATATATATATATATATATATATATATATATATATATATATATATATATATATATATATATATTCCCGCCACTACCTGTCGACATTCTAGACAGAAGTGAAGCAGGGAGACGGGAAGGGTCTTCCACTGAGAAGGAAGGCTTCTTATGACGCCTCATCAGGACTTGTGATGACGGTCATTAGCAATTCAGATCTTTGCAAATTTGTTCCCAGGTTCCGTCCCCAGCGACGCAGCTGTGACTCCCACCAACTACACACAAAAATGCTGATCTAAGGACGTCAAATTTATACTTCAAGTCCACCTTTACTGACTAATACGGAATTCTCCCTTTATATATATATATATATATATATATATATATATATATATATATATATATATATATATATATATATATATATATATATATATAAATATATATATGTATATATATATATATATATATATATATATATATATATATATATATATATATATATATATATATATATATAGAGAGAGAGAGAGAGAGAGAGAGAGAGAGAGAGAGAGAGAGAGAGAGAGAGAGAGAGAGAGAGAGATGATAATTTCAGGATGATTTAATGAACCCTTCAGGAAGCGAGCCTACCAAACTTCAGACATAACTGTGGCCTCACACTGGTTCTTTGTCAGGGAGTATGGCCATAGAGAACACCAGTCTCAGAGGATCACTGTGACCAGGGAGAAAACGTAAGACAGGAATGTTTTAAGGAAAGAGAGAGACAACACTACATGTGTGTGTGTGTGTGTGTGTGTGTGTGTGTGTGTGTGTGTGTGTGTGTGTGTGTGTGTGTGTGTAGCAAGGAAATACTTTTTATTGACACCAACGAAGTGTGAGGTCAAGGACACCATGTAGTGTGAGGTCACAGACACCACGTAGTGTGAGGTCACAGACACCACGTAGTGTGAGGTCAAGGACACCACGTAGTGTGAGGTCACAGACACCAACGTAGTGTGAGGTCACAGACACCAACGTAGTGTGAGGTCACAGACACCAACGTAGTGTGAGGTCACAGACACCAACGTAGTGTGAGGTCACAGACATCACGTAGTGTGAGGTCACAGACACCAATGTTGTGTGAGGTCACAGACACCACGTAGTGTGAGGTCACAGACACCACGTAGTGTGAGGTCACAGACACCACGTAGTGTGAGGTCACAGACACCACGTAGTGTGAGGTCACAGACACCACGTAGTGTGAGGTCAAGGACACCACGTAGTGTGAGGTCACAGACACCAACGTAGTGTGAGGTCACAGACACCAACGTAGTGTGAGGTCACAGACACCACGTAGTGTGAGGTCACAGACACCAACGTAGTGTGAGGTCACAGACATCACGTAGTGTGAGGTCACAGACACCACGTAGTGTGAGGTCACAGACACCAACGTAGTGTGAGGTCACAGACACCAACGTAGTGTGAGGTCACAGACACCACGTAGTGTGAGGTCACAGACACCAACGTAGTGTGAGGTCACAGACACCAACGTAGTGTGAGGTCACAGACACCAACGTAGTGTGAGGTCACAGACATCACGTAGTGTGAGGTCACAGACACCAATGTTGTGTGAGGTCACAGACACCACGTAGTGTGAGGTCACAGACACCACGTAGTGTGAGGTCACAGACACCACGTAGTGTGAGGTCACAGACACCACGTAGTGTGAGGTCACAGACACCACGTAGTGTGAGGTCACAGACACCAACGTAGAGCGGTGTGTGGTGCTACATTCCTACAGTTGGCAGTCGTTCTGTTGATCCTTTGATACAAGACTCACATAATGCATCCTGCGCATCCCCTCCCCCTCGATCTCTCATCCATAAGCGTTGTGTTAAACAACGATTCAACTGTGATTAAGTAAACTCCAATTTCATCATCATTCAGAGTTATATAACATACTTTATAGCACACATGAATAAGGCGCACTTCTAAATAAACCTAGCTCAAGTATAATAGGTATATATAGTATAATAGGTATATATATATATATATATATATATATATATATATATATATATATATATATATATATATATATATATATATATATATATATAAGTTAATTCGATTTCTTTTTTTCGCGTGACACTACAACTTCAAGGGTAATTGCCAATTACCAGTTGAGGGTCATCCCATTTATGGACAATTATGTTTTTCTCTTAAATCCGTTCGCCTTTTCCCACCTGAGCGAGGTAGCGTCAAGCGCAGACGAGAGAGTGGTGGAGCGGAACCAAAAAATAAACATCCAATATTTGGTTTCTTCTGTTTCAACTTACAAAAAAAAGTGATAATACAGAAGGGAAGGGTTTCCAGCCTACCCGCTCCAGCCCCTCTCACGTCGCCATCTACGACACGCAGAAGATACGACAGCAGCACACACTTTCTATCGCAACCCCAGGCATACAAAATGAGCACAGACGATCTTTGTTATTTTTCATCAACAAAGGATTTCACGTTCTCTATCTTATACAGCTTACGGATTGTCTTCAAAATTGAAAAAAAAATTAGAAATCTTGACAATAAATCGCGTTAGCCCACACTATTAACCAGCCCAGCCTCGTAAAACATTCCCAAAGGTTTAGTAGATCCGTGGCCAAGTAGGCTAACGCGCGTTTCAGCATCTTATAACCAATCTGTGTACACAAGAGACAGGGAGCTTTGAACCCATGAGGCTCCGTATCGTATCCCTGTATATGATATGCCATAAAGAATTTTGAATCTGTATATGTCCTCGATTCTCTTGCTCAGGAAATACCTCCCTTATATTCCTACGAACACTCACTCCTCATACCTAATCTTCCAGTTACGTCCTCTTGTTCTAACTGAGACTCCCCTATCTTCAGAGAACTGTTCGTTGTTGACTGTTTTCTTTCTCAGTTAGGAATTCCTCTACAGTTATCATGTCTCCCCTTAGCATTACTCTTCCAACGTGGGCAGATCCAGGTGTTTCCTTCCTCTCTTCGTCCCTCAATCCAATATGGTCTGGTATCCTTCTCATCGCCTTCAATAATTTGGACTGTTTTCAGCGACTCTGTCTCGCTCTTCAAGTGAGGAGACCAGACTATTGCAGCACATTCCAGCTTAGGTCGAATGTGCGTTGTATACATCTTTCTAGCATCTCTTTATCCATACGTCTGAGAGCAGTTTCGATATTGAAGAAGTGATACAGTTCACGTTTCTCATGATCCTCTTCACACGGTGTTCTGTTGACGTTAACTCTGTGGTCCCTCTCCAAGACAGACGTCATCATTTGTTTTTCCCCAAATGGTATCCATTGTCTGGTGTGTTTCATAACCTTCTCCTTTTCATGAGGGTACATTTTTCAGGGTTATACTTCGGACAGACAGTTCAATTTGGCTCATCAAGTGAAGAGACCAGACGGTCTGCATCTCGTCCAGGTCTCTTTGTAGTGTGTCGCCGTCCCTCTTAATTCACGCACATCTTCCACGACTCAGGCATCATCAGCAAACATGCTCATTTATTATTACAACTCACATGGCAAACCGTCTTCTTAGATTAAACATAAGCAGTGGTCCTCAGCACTTGAGGCCTGAGGTCACCCTGGACCACTCTGGGAAGGTTCGCCTGACACACGTGTGTTCTGTTCTCTCCCAGTGAAGTAGCTGTCAGTCAGAATCGTCCTGTGACCCCTAGCTGGGACGTCTGGCTCCATCATCAATCTTCTTTAGAGAGCGTGTCAAGAATAAATAATCTCCACATCCATTCCTTTTCGTCTTAAGATTTTGCTTACAGTCGTACATGGGCTGAGAAGTTGGCTAGTCAAGTTCCTTTCTCTATGAATCCATGTTATATCCCATTTAAAGTATCTAGTGCTTCTCAAGTGCTTGCATATCTGGTTCCAGATTACCTTCCTGTTATATCTTGCTGCTCCCGCGCGTTAGTGATACGGCACCGTTGTCCAACGTCTCTGGCACTGGCACTGTGTTGGCTCTCTCTCTACCAATCCTTTTAGGTACGTTGCTCCAACCGAGAGGGTATCTCAGGTATCAGCCAGGGTGTGACGAGGGTCTTTGTATACTGAGTACAACTGGTGAGTTGCCATCGAGTCCACAAGCTTAGCGCTGGTCTGGTCATCATTCAAGAACCTCTCACTTCTAATGAACTTATCTAAGGACTCTCCTCACTACTCTGGCTGGTAGCAATTGTACCTACGGGTATATACGTGTAAAATCACAACTTCACCTCTTCACATACGTCTTCGTGTGTATCAGTGTCTTTTCCTTCTGATCTTTTAACCTATATGGATCTCCATAGCAAATTTGTATCTTATATACTTGTGAAATATCTTACGACGTTCCTTCGACTTTCGTCCCGATTTTTCCTCCTATTTCCTTCAGATGAAGTCATTTCTGGACGTCTTGTATCTTTCAAATGAATCCTAATGTCTTCTCTATATCTCATCCTTTCTGTGTCTCTGTATTACCCTCCTTTCTTCACACCTATTGAAACATACTCTTATCTTTTTCCTCCGTTCCTCACTCTATATATCCTACTGCTTCTCCGCATTTCCCTACGTTCTCATTGCAAACTGCATAAGTTCTTTTACGTAAATGCTCATTGGCTTACGTATAGGAGTTCGACCTACTAATCTGTCTCCTTAAAGCAAGGTTTTGTTTAAGGCTCCATAATTAGCTCCGGCAGTACCGGACTCCGCCTGCATGTGCTTATGCCACGAGTGAAAAGTCACCTTTGGCGAGGTTGTACAAAACCCTCCTCTCTACACATTCCTGGAGCCAGGACCTCCCGTCGTCTCATCCCTCCTCGTGTGCATCTAAGGCATCGCAGTCTATTTCTGTGTAGCTGAAGTCCACTAAAGCAAGGACTGTACCACAACCCTATGTTGCCTAAACCTTGTTACGTACTGCACCATCCTGATCGTGCACTTATCAATTGATCTAAAATGCTTATGATGGTCATCTGATCTTGGCTGATCGTACAAAGCCAGATTTTTATCAATTCCTATTTTCATTTTCTGAATGCACTGGCGACAAGGTCTACTAGCTTCTCTCACTCACAGGGATACCCCAACACCTCATGTGATGTCTCTCCATTATCTTGTTATCTTACGTCCTTGTGGGATGACCAAAAGCAATCTAAAACCCTACTTTACTCTCAGTTATTCCCATACGAAACTTTCATCCACTCGATCCTTTGGTTCAGGTTCCTTTCAACTGCATACATGTATCTATAACCTTTAAGGAGGAGTAACCTTCTTATTCGTTCTATTCGTCAAGTTCCAGTCGCGTTGGAGGGGAATCAGCCTCTTATGTCTGGTCCATCCACGAGTTCCTGTGCCTTCTTCATTTCCCTTTTTACCATTGACTGCAAACGGTATCAAATGGTCTCGTGTGATCCTAGTCGATATAATCCACCCAACACCATTTCTTCTTGAAGTATATCTGGTTAATAAGGGATCATACACTTCTAAATCCAAAATATCCACTAATCATAGATCTAATATAATCGAAGAGGTTTTAAAGATACTCTTTTCGATCTCCCTTTCTCTATACTATTACGTGACCCTTAAAGACAAACCCCTGTTGTTACAGCTTCCTTGAACATGTGTGTGTGTGTGTGTGTGTGTGTGTGTGTGTGTGTGTGTGTGTGTGTGTGTGTGTGTGTGTGTGTGTGTAAGCAGATTTGTACACATATATGTATATATGTGTGAAAATGTTCATTTGTGAGTGAAATTCAGAGCTTGAATGCAATATTCCTTATAAGTTTTTTTTCTTGGAGCATTTCTTAAGGTTTACGGTACCAGCTGTCACGAGATGTAGGTGTGTACGAACGAGGTCAGGAGATGGAGTCTGATGACCTTCACGAGCGAGATGGTTCAGGAAATGAAGAGGAATACACAACTCTGAATAACGCAGATACAAGGAGGCCAAGTGAGAGATAAAAAAGAGAATGAGAGACCCTTCGCATGGCAGGCAAAGTTACGAGAGAGGAAGGAAGGAAGGAGGGCGGTGGTGGTGGTGGTGGAGATGGCACCTTATCAAGGTCGTATAATACGAAGACGGAAGAGATGTGATGGTGAGGAGAGACCAAGACGGAGACGGTGGTGGTGGGGTAAAGGTGCACGGTAAGAGGAGGAGGAGGAGGAGGACGTCTGTTAGGGAGGGCCGTGCATGGGGTCTATCCGGATGACCAAACTAAACTCTGTGGAAGACTGGAGTGTTCAACCGATGGAAGAGGGGGAGTGAGTATTTAGACAGTGTTGAGGTGAATAATATTTCTCACAGCACAAAAATAATATGAAAATAGATAGTATTTTGTTCGTGATTTGACGGGTTACGACCACGACAGAAAACACAGGGAAATACTCAGTCACGACGATGTAAGTCTCATAAAGTCAGATATTCTAATTCAGTTTTGATATCAAATGTTAACAAGATACTCAGATAAACTGTGTGAGTGTGTGAGTGTGTGTGTGTGTGTGTGTGTGTGTGTGTGTGTGTGTGTGTGTGCTAACAACTATCTTGGACGCAGTTAATTCCATAAACCGTCCATTCATTATTATCATTATCATTATCATTATCATTATCATCATTATTATTATTATCATTATTATACTTATTATTACTATCATTATTATTATTACTATTATCATTATCATTATTAGTATCATTATTATTATCATTATCATTATTATTATTATTATTATTATTATTATTATTATTATTATTATTATCATTACTATTAGAAGTAGTAGCAGTAATACAAGTAGTAGCAGCAGCATTATCATTATATCATTAAAGTGTTGTTATCATTATCAAATCGGTCTTCGGATATCAAATATCAGCGGTGCAGAAATCTTACTTTAAGTTGGTTAAAAGAACTGTTCTCACTGGCGCTGGATACGATCGTGTAACAAATGGTCTCCTGTACTACTATAAAAGATAAGATAAAGCGGAGGAAACTGTTGCCATAAATTACCTGAGATGGCTGCTAGATCTAGCACCCGAGCGATGCTTCTGTCATAAGACGAAAGAACCTGCTCGAGTCAAATAGTCCTCAGGCCTTCTTTAAGCCATGGAGGAGAATTCAGTACTACTCAAGCTCCCATGTGAACCCGGCTTTGAGATCAGAATCTCCTTCCTTGATGTTCAGGTCAGTGGTGAAGACGGAACCTTTTTAGAAGATCTATCAAAGACCTGCTCAAACTGGAAGGCCCTCCACCCACGACCTTCTCACTCGCAAACCTAGCCAATGTGGTGAAGACACCTCCAGACATCGGAGAGAACCCGGAGAAGTGATCATATCGCCTCATAATGGGATCAGAATCCAAGAATATTGCTGTGAGATTTTACCTCCTCGGTGTTGAACATTTTCAAAATACAATGACCTTAGGAGAGCTGATTTTCAGTCTCCCACAAGAGATCAAAATAACCATCAAGAAGAAGTACTAAGCAAGCAAGTCAGAAGCTCACTGATACCTTACATGTTTTGGTCTTCAACAGTAGATAAATAAATGAATTAAATATACAACGCCACATAATGCCTTCGAACAGCTAGGATTCCAACCCCGCATCGTGTGGGTGGAAGCTGGGTGCATTGTCCTCGGTTATGCTCCCCATAAGAGGGGAATGATTATTCGATCGGTAATCGAATACCCTTCGTCTCACGTCTATAACTATATATATATATATATATATATATATATATATATATATATATATATATATATATATATATATATATATATATATATATTCCTCAGACGTGATCGCTGTTTTCAGCTTTAGCGAAGCATCGCGACGAACTGACGTAGATGGGCTACATCAGTTCACATGCATTCTCTAGCTGTCATGTAAAATTCACTGAAACTACAGCTCCCTATCCACAACCACGCCCCACAGACCTTTTGATGGTTTATCCCGGATGCTTCACATGCCCTGGTTCAATCAACTTACAGCATGTCGACCCCAGTATACCATATCGTTCCAATAAATTTTACCCCGTGCACGTTATTCACCCACCTTCATGTTCAGGCCCTGATTGCTCAAATTCGTTTTCACTCCATCCTTTAATCTCCAATTTAGTCTCCCTATTCTCCTTTTTCCCTCCACTTCTGACATATATCCTCTTTGTTCACTTTTCCTCACTCATTCTTTCCATATGCCTAAATATTTTCGCACCCCCTCCGGCTCTTTCAACCAAGCGCTTTTTAGTACCACACATTCTATTTATCCTTCCATTACTCACTCGATCATATCACCTCACACCACATATTGCCCTAAAACATTTAATTTCCAACACATCCACCCGCCTCCCCACAGCTTTATCTATAGACCATGCCTCGCATTCATATATTGATGAGAATACTGTACGTTCAAATATGCCTATTTTTGCCTCTCAGATAACGTGTTCTCTTTTCACATATTCTTCGGCGCTCCCAGAACATGTGCACCTTCCCACACCCTATGACCATGACTCACTTTAACTCCCATGGTTCCATTCGCTGCCAAGCCCACTCCCAGGTATCTAAAACACTTCACTTACTCCAATTTTTCTCCATTCAAACTCACACCCAAACTAACCACCTGTCCCTCAACCCTGTGAAACCTAATAACTTGGCTTTTATTCACAGTTACTCTCAATCTCCTCCTTTCACTCGCTCTCCCAAACTCAGTCATCAACTTCGGCAGATTTTCACTCGAATCCGCCACCAGTGCTGTATCATCAGCAAACAACAACAAACTCACTTCCCAGGCTCTCGCATCTCTCTCCGAGACTCTTGTATTCACCTCACTCACCACCCCATCCATAAACAGATCAAACAACCATGTTGACATCACAAATCCCTGCCGCAGACCGACCCTCACCTAGAACCACTCACTCTTCTCTCTTCCTACTCGTACATATACGTTACATCCTTGATAAAGAAACCTCTCTCTGTTTCCAGCAGCCCTCCTCCCTCACCATTTATTCTCAGAACCCTCCACAAGGCATCTCCATCAACCCCATCCTGTGCCTGCCTTCTCCAGATCCACATATGCCACATGCAAATCCATCTGTCTCTCTAAGTATTTCTCACATACATTCTTTAAAGCAAACACCTGATGCACACATTTTACCACTTCTGAAACCACACAACTTCTCCCTAGTCTGACACTCTGTACATGCCCCCACCCTCTCAATCACCACCCTCCCATGGACAATCGCATGTTTACCAAATGGCGTCCTAGTTACGTCTCTTCGTTGGATATCAACTGACTGCTATATCTCTGTCTTGTGCCTCCCCTGATGATGTGATTATTACACGAAAGTGCACTTAGGGACTTATCGTGTTTCATTTTCCCCGTGGACCTATAGGAATATACATACATACATACATATATATATATATATATATATATATATATATATATATATATATATATATATATATATATATATATATATATATATATATATATGGCCACCATATGAACAAAGGGCATTCCCCCGGGTGGCATAAGGTGTGAAACTGCACTTCAATGACGGGTCCCTTTTTTTTTTTTTCGCGGACGGCCGAAAGTGCCACCCAGGGATAGGCAACAGCTGGCGTGACTGGTATATGACAGAGGATCTATCAACGTTTCCACCGTCCATCACTGGACCGTGTATTGTGTGAAAACTACGCCGAGTTTGGGAGGGTGTCAGGTGTAGTGAAGGGGGTGTACACACAGGCAGTTGCACAATGGAACTGCGTTACAAAATATAAAAAGTCTGTTACATCCTACAGTGTCTGCTTACAGACTTGACACCGCTGTGAAGCAACTAAAACCTTCACAGACTATAAACAGACTATATGAAAAATATATATATATGTTGCACAAAATATGTGTACTGAAAATATACACAATATGTAGGAAAAAATGAACAAATATGAAATATGCACGTGTTTAACTACGCAGAATCTAGAGGCATTGGTCTTCCCCTTGAGGCCAAAATATACGATTCAAGCCAAAGGACGAACTTATGAGAAAAATCTTTCCTACGTATGTGAAGAACATGGTCCCAGGCAGGATCACATGTGATTCTCAGAGCCCACTGCAGGGTCTAGTGTTGTATCTGGAAGCTTATGATGAATGGTATGAGATCTCAGGAACCTAGTTTCGGCTCATGTGTGATCCTAGGAACCCGGGTTGGGATCATATTTCATCCCAGGAACCCGGGTTGGGATCTTATTTTATCCCAGGATCTCAGGATTAGTAATATGTGATCCTAGGAACTCGGTAAGAGTCCTATATGACCCTAGGACCTCCGTGTGATCATAGGAGCTTCATGAAGGTGATCCTGACCTGAGTGTACCTCCATATAGGATGTACCTCGGGAGGTAACCCCACCAAGCCATCCATGCACTTCCCCTTGTTGGTTCTGGAGACGAATATACCACGAGGGAACAACACCTCGATATAATTCTAACATTGAGCCCAGGCGACCGACGCGGGCCACATCTGCCATCCAGAATATTAGGTGATTTCCCTCATTAAGGACATCCGTGCCAAGGGCCGCCACAATCTGGGTCGGGAGTATCTTTACTTTTTTCTTTCATATACACTTTTTGGTCGTAGCTTATCTGCCGAGGGCACGCGGCCATATACAGTGAGTGTACGCAAGGGCATGGCGTATATAGATTAAGTGTGTGGAGTGTGTGTGCTCTTAGGATTCATTCTTAACCTGAAGAAGGCGTTGAAGATCTAATGCTTTGGTTCTTCGATGCAGCTTAACAGTGACGGCCTCAGTGACCCTGGTAGTTGATAAGGTCCATAAACCAAGCACCCATCCGGTCCATAACCCACACAACCAGCCAACCAGCCACAGGAGAAGGGGATATCTTACATGTGATCCCTTGGACTTAAAACGCGTCGGCCGTAGTTTTTTTTAAAGGAAACGATTCTTTAACCTCGCCCGCAAACATATGACTCTATTATGGCAAAGTGGCTTGGGAGAGGATTCGTAAAAGGGATTTGACAGCTTAAGTCCATTTTCTCCGCATTAATCCGTTTTCGCCACTGATCCAGTTTCGTCCCGAAAATCAGGGGGGTCTCATCTACGTTAGCCATGCAGCGGTGCTGTGTCATATGTCACTCCGGCACTGGACTTTTAAGCGAAGTTTCCAGTGATATTTTTCTCTCTCTCTGTTTTCACTGTCCACTGCAGGCTCTGCAGGGCAGGTGGGAGGCCAGGGGACTGTATGTCCTGGTGAGGCAGAGGACGAGGGAAGGAGAGGATATCCTACAGATCCCTGGACTGAAGCCAGAGACAAGGCTTAAACCCGGTCTCCACCGCTACTTCAGGCTCCGTCCAGGCTTGCACACACACACACATACACACACACACACACACACACACACACACACACACATACACACACACAAGGGAATGGGGCTGTTGGCAGTTCGTCCAGTTAACGTTAGTTCACTAGGGAAGGCCATTTATCAACCAATCGCGGGGAGAGAGAGAGAGAGAGAGAGAGAGAGAGAGAGAGAGAGAGAGAGAGAGAGAGAGAGAGAGAGAGAGAGAGAGAGAGAGAGAGAAAAAAAAAATTGGCTGGTTGAAGGACGGGATTCGAGCCCAATCCGAAGTGTGGATACCCAGCCCAGCCGGCAACACTACCCCGGGAACTGCAGAAAATCCAGGACCAAGACAATAACCAGCGGGACATGTTGCAACAGCGAGGTGTATCATTGCAGGGTCATGTGACTTTTGATGAGGTTAAGAAACTTTTTTGCTTCCACTCGTGTATCATGTTTCTTGACTACGTAATTTTCAGTCACTTTTAACAAGTCTTTTCTTTCATGGAGGTGGTATATACCTAGTAACTTCCTGTGGAAAGAATTGCACCGTTTGGCATTATATTGTCCTCACCGTGAGGACTTTCTCGCCATAACGATGGTGATACAGATCATCTACATTATCAGTTGATCCTTAGTGACTCTTCTTGCACTGTGCCTTTCCTGTCCTAGTTTACTATGTATGGACCAAGTATAGATATACTTCGTACATCAGTGTGCGCTCCTCACAGTGTGTAAGACTCCTTCTTCCTTCATCCCTTTCAACCTTGACAATGTGTGTGTGTATCAGGACGCATCAGATAACTTGGCTCATTTTCTTTTTTTTTTTAATGATAAACTCTTTCTATTTGGTCCACTCCTCCTCCTCCACTGACCCTCAGCGTTCTTCTTGCTTGCTGTTACCGAGCAACTGAATCCATCGTCCACAATTTCTGTATTTTCTACAAATTCATTTTCACATTAAGTAGCTAAACCAAGAAGTCTGAGAAATGGGAGGGGAAATATGGCTTTAAAATGTGGCAATATTTGTTCCTAGTTGCAAGAGGTTTATGAATCACCGTCCTAACCAGAGTTACTTAATATAAGATGTGGTTCTAGACCATTTGTATTTGTTGCTATGAATACAGAAGAACTTGAGGGGTAAAGACAGGAAGTTGCAGAGAACTGTAGCAAAATCTTTTACCTAAAACGCTGCACGTTGTGTGCTGCTTTAGGTAAATGAAACAGAAAAAAATTCCTTGGCAGTCATTCCCACATAATTCTTCACTGTGTTTTACCCTACCCTTCCCTCAGTGGCTGGCTGTAATTAAATTCCTGCTGAGCTTAACTTCGTAAGGGAGATACAGTGACGAGAAACTTCAAGCGTTCCCCTGTGGGTGGGCGGGTGTAGGTGGGTGGGGTGGGGTTGGGGTGGGGGGGCGAAGAAGGTTTTAGCGTCAAGTGATAAACTTTGGACAGGTGATCGCTCAAGTGGGGTCCAATGACATGCACGTAACAGACTGCTGCCCCTGGAGTATACAGATGCCCTGAGAAATAACACCAGGGCGGGGTATAAGAATATTTTCGCCCTCGTCAAAGCAAGTCTTGCCGGCAGAATTTCATTTCCATAAACTGCCCTCACGTCTCTACGTGCCTTCAACGAGTAGAGATGGAGGGAAGAAGGACAGGGCTACACGGGGACTGTCGGTAATCTTTAGCTGGTTCCTGTACGTGTGTACTTTGACTTACGTGGGTGTAGAACAGGTGTACACACACACACACACACACACACACACACACACACACACACACACACACACACACACACACACACACACATATCCAAGAAATGAGGCCCAACGAGTGTACACTTCCCTTCCCCGTCACAGTACAAATGGTGGTAATCATACACACACGCACACACACACACACACACACACACACACACACACACACACAGCGCCTCTTAAGATTTTCATGTACTGATCAAGCACTGGGTGATTTCATGATCGTGAATCAACTTACATCTAAGGACTCAGCTAAAAGGTTCCTTGAAATGAATCACTTACACCTCAGGGCTCAGGGGGGAAAAGATTCCAAGATATGAGATAACGTAAATCTCAGGACTTATCTAAAAAAGGCTCCAAGTGAAATGAGTCAACCAATATCTTAGGACTCGGGTAAAAGAACGAAGCAATGATGTGTGACTACACGGCAAATGATCGGTGAGTTTTTTCGGGAGAAACTAATTTGCTCTCTCTTTTAAGGAGCGGGACGCGACGAGTCACTTTTAAACATTTCTGGGACTATTAATCCAGGCTCAAGCGTGGATCACTGTTTTCTCCATCCGTCCGTCTTAATGTAACTCCCTCAATGTCCCTAAATGGACCTATTACCTAATTGGGTTTACTTCAGCTGGTTATACAACGAGTCGTGTGGCACATTTAGTGGTCTGCGTTTCATGCACTATATCTTGCAGTCTGCAATATGCTGTCTCCACCACCGCAGAGACCCTGGCTCTCGTTGGGGCCGGGTGAGATAACAGGCCTAACGCCTAGACCCAGTGCTTAGGTCCCTCACCACCGGTGGCCGGAACCATCTTACACTCTCCATGTCAGGACTGCTGGTCTTACTTTCTGTCTCATCAAAACGGCACTACCGGGCTAGTCCTGCCATCTTGACCTAAACAGCGCCATACACCTACACGAATCTCACCTACCTTCTTCAAATAAGTTCTCTTGCCACGTTCTCTCTTCAGAATCTTTTTTTAAATTGTAATCATGGCGGAGTCCAAATATCACGGCGGCCCCTCACCCCCCAGCATCACGGGGTGCTGAGAATCTCTGGGTTCCCGCCTGACTCCATTGCTAATGAGAGGGAAGGTGCGAACAGCAGCAGCTCCGGCCACTCCCTCGACCTTTCCCTCTCGAACAAACCTGCCTATACCAACATGCGTGGTCTTCCTGGTAACATATCTTCTGCTGAACATGTGTGTTATATCTCTCTTATACCTCACATCTCTCTGAGACCCATGTTTAATGCCTCCAAGACCCAGTTTCTGCCCATCTCTCTTTCGAAAGTTCTTCAAAACATTCCTCTCTCCCTTCAGGGATCTGTGATTGCAACTCTTGACTCAATGAATATACTTAGTATTACCGTAAAATCCTCACTGTCTTGGAAACTTCACGTTAGGGAAATAGCAAAGTCTGCCTTTAAGAAACTGGAGGTCCTTTTAGATGTCGACATTTCCTTTCCATCTGAACAGTTGGTCGGTTTATACAATGGATTGATCCGTCCGTCGTATGGAGTACAGCTCTCACATCTGGAGTGGTTCTGGCTCTGCATCCTTACTTGAAAGAATTCAGACGACAGCGGTCTGACTTATTAACTCTCCCAGGCTAACTTGAAGGCTTGACCTTCTTGCCCTACGCCGCAATGTTGGTTCATTTTCCCTCTTCTACAGGTATTATTTGGACTTTTGCTCCCGAGAACTGTATGCCTGTGTACCCCTATCATTACCTAGATCACACTATTAATACTCAGCAAGCTATTGCGTCACATGATTACTGTATGGCCGTTGGCAAGTCAAGGGTAGGGCAGTTCTGATAACTTATCTCTTTCCTCACACTTCAAAGCCATATGGAACTTTACCAGTATATGTTTCTTCCCAATAACTCTAACCTGACATCTTTTAAAAGAGTTTCTTTTCACTTCCTCCAACATTCGTAAACACTTTATTTTCTCTCTTCTTTTTTCCCTTTTATTAACCTCTTCATATTTCAATGAAGGGCTGGCCTTGATGTGGACTTTTGTCCCTGACTGGAGCCTCCAACGTAAATATAAAAGCGTGACCCACATTCCCACTCCCATGACTCAAACTTGTCTAACGTTCTGTCTCGTTTGTATTCTTGATCCTGTCGCGTTTTGAGTCGTGTCGTGACACACACACACACACATACACATCTCTCCTCCCTCTTTCATCATCTGTATTTTTGTTGTTGTTCTTCCTTTCATGATCAATCTCGCTGCACGTTCAAGGGGGTTGATTGGTGGTGGCGTTCAATTCCCGCGTCCAGTTATCAAAGGGAGAGGGTAATTCTTTGGTGAGGTTCTGTCTGACAGGTTTGGGCTACGCTCCCTGCCATGATTTTAATAGACTATGGAAGTGACTTCTGAAATGGGCTTGCCCACCAAGCCACACCATTCCTCACTGCAGCCTTGACTTCCTTTAAATATATATATATATATATATATATATATATATATATATATATATATATATATATATATATATATATATATAGGTCTTACCGGTCTCTGTCTGCGACAGTTCACACCGAGAATGAGAGATCACTTTTGCAAGGCCGTATCATTGGAGAAGCAGTCTCGTCAAAGACCTTCTCGTTCCTAAGGGGTCTACGTTTTCTTGCTACTGGAAGTAGCGCAACCTTGGGCTAAAGGAGACTGTAGAGAGAGTTCCTGAGTAAAACACCAGGACTCTCTCTCTCTCTCTCTCTCTCTCTCTCTCTCTCTCTCTCTCTCTCTCTCTCTCTCTCTCTCACAGAAATTGGTCCTTGAGCAGCAGTTTCACTATGGTATAAAATGGATCTGCTAATGACACTTTCCACTCTTTTACTTGCTTCAATTTCGAAAAATTTGATTTTGTCTCCAGAGTACACCTTTCGACTTCAGTCGGCCAAAACCAATATCGTATCTTAAGTCTCATTCATCAGATTGAAAATGTGGGTAAAGCATCAATTTAATCATGCTCTCGGAGACTGATGTAAGAGGGAGTCCAACCCCTTTACCACTAATGCCCACATCTCTCTCTCTGGCTTCAGAAAGATGAGTGTGTTACACTTTGCTTACAGGGTATTTAGGGCAAGTGGTGAGGACACATAGTTAAGAGATAATTAAACTGTATGTCGCTGTAGTTTCTGCAAGCTTAAATCTACTAGTGTAGCGAACGATTCAATTTAAAAGTTAGATGCTAAGTTACTTATTAACATTCTTCACTACTTCAGCAGCACTGAGCTTGAGATACGATTGTAGCACTACCAACCCTCTCTGGAGTAAACTTGAGTACGTCGTGAGCTCAGGCTACTCTATCTCAAATCCCTTTCAGCATAGAGATTCTGTGTATGCTTTAGGTACGCAAGTACTGGCAATCTGTTGGGGGGTGAGGATTACGTACAATTTGTGTCTCATGTAGATAGGCAGGTATGGAGACGTCAAAGGGGGTTATCTGCCAGGGAGGAAGGAAGTAGTGTCGCTGCTTCCTAGTGTTGCACAGCTGCTGCAATTCAACGATTGTCATGTGAGTGGCTGCTACTGGCTTCCATTTAGACTCATTTGTCTCATGACGTGTACGCTTAACGAATCTGAGGAGGCAATAGTATCTGGATCATCCCTGGGGAGCTTCAGTCGTGTCATAAGAATGGTTTCAGATACTCTATAATCCTCTGCTGGTGTAACTACTTCTCCCATCATGTCAAGTCCTCTATTGGTCTTGGGATACGTGAGTATGTACAATTCTAAAGGCTTCATGATACATTCAACAAAGCCTATCATTGTCTTTACTCTTACATACGACCACAGCTGGCGAATGGAAATCGAACAGAGCCTTAATATAAGCCAAGAACGTCATCTTTCGACTCCTACTATTACAGGACCATATTCAAGGTTGTACGACAACCTGTCGCATGATCCACACACCCTCACGAATCCTTTTTCTGGAATCCACAAAGCTTATCACTCTGTCATTACCCTTTATATATACACCCAGACTCTGACGGCGGTAAACATCGACTTGACCCACAACGGAAGAAAAAGGAACCCTTCGTCACTACGTCCCCCAACGTATCCTACGTAACTCTCTTCATGTCAACCAGCGTAGCTTATCTCTTCCATCCCATTTAGCACGAAGCCTGAACACTCGCCATCCCCCCCGCCCGTCTTACACGATCTCGCTTTTCTTGTCTTCGAGAGAGAGAGAGAGAGAGAGAGAGAGAGAGAGAGAGAGAGAGAGAGAGAGAGAGAGAGAGAGAGAGAGAGAGAGAGAGGGGGGGGGGGGGGAGGAGGAGGTCAGGAACAACAGGGCTTTAGACTGACTGCCAGGGCAGAGCTCGGAGCCAGCCTGCGACACCATCATGGTACATTCGTATGGAGGTTTAAGCGACTTTCTCTAAAGAGTCCACCGCACTTGACTATGTACCACCGTTGTTCGCAGGCATATCGTATCTCACTTTACCACACTGCGCGAACTTTCCCTATTAACTCCAGTCATAGCCTAACTTCCACCACCTTCGTACCACATATTATGTAACCCCCAGCTATTCTCCTCTTCCTTAGGCTGATATATATTATCTTTTTGTGGCTTTCAGGTGAAATTTTGCAACCAAACTACGTGAAACGTAGCTTGAAGGAAAAGTCTGAAAGAAATTTTCACAAGGTGATATTTCTGTTTTCATGGATGAAGTAGAAAAAAACTTATTTCGGACATCATTTTCTAACAAGGCGAAATTCACTGAACACACACACACACACACACACACACACACACACACACACACACACACACACACACACACACACATATATATATATATATATATATATATATATATATATATATATATATATATATATATATACTATCATATAATATCATCATATAATGCCCCCTAACAGCAAGAATTCGAACCTCGTATCATTTGCATGGTAGCCGGATACACTGACACTCAGCTACGCTGCCCACTATAGGGAAGTGGCCATTCGTTTACTCATGTGTAAAGCACCGAGACCACAGCTCCCTAGCTAACAACCAGGCCCCACAGACCTTTCCATGGTTTTCCAAGGCCGCTTCGCATGCCCTGGTTCAGTCCACTGACAACACGTCGATCCCTGTATACCACATCGTTCCAATACACTCTATTCCGTTCATGCCTTTCATCCTCCTGCATGGTCAGGTTCCGATCACTCAAAATGTTTTCCATTCAATCTTCCATCTCCAATTTGGTCTTCCGTTACCCTTGTCTCCTCCACTTCTGACACATATCACTCATTCTTTCTATATGGTCAAACCATATGCTTTCCAGCTCTCTCAACACACTTTTTCTTGTTACCACACGTCTCTCTTACCCTTTCATTATTCATGCGATTAAACCACCTCACACCACATATTGTCCTCCAACATTTCATTTCGAAACAGCCAAACTCATCCGCACAGCCTTATTAAAAGCCCATGCCTCACATCCATTCAATATTTTTGTGACTACTATCCCTTGAAACATACTCATTTTTGCCCTCCCAGATAACGAACTCTCTTTCTACGCATTTTTAAGTGCTCCCAGAACCTTCGCCCCCTCGCCCACCCTATGAATCACTTCCGCTTCCAAGGTTCAGACTCTTCGCTTCCTCCAATATTCCTCTACTCAAACTCACATCCCAACTACCCTGACCCTCAACCCTTCTAAACATTATAACTTTTTTCTTTTTATTCACATTTACTCTCCTCCTCCTCTCTCCACACACTCTTCTTTTCCAGGCTGTCACTAACCCCAGTCGCTGCTCACCTGACGGTACACATCCTCACAACAAACTGCTGCCATCGGCTTAAGCCCTTCCATCCACTCTGCTTTATAATCTCCTCTGTTACCATCCCTTCTACTTTTTCACGGGTCTCTCTCTCTCTCTCTCTCCTGCGAGCCAAGAGCCCTTCTCCTCAGCCAGCCTCCCGCCATTAAGCTTTTAATGGGCAAGACAGGTAGGTACATGTTCATCTCTTTGTTTTCTTTATTTCTTTTTTACCAGTATTCATTCTCAATAATTTCTCTCCATCGCATGATCTACTACTCTAACCTGCCTAATGCTTCCTTATACTGTCTTATACTATTCTCTCCTAATACTTCCTTCCACTACCTCATTATCATTTCATATCACAAAATACCAATTATATTTATATTCTAATGGTCACCTTAATCATTCTGTAGAGCGATTAATCATTCTGTAAACTGATTAATCATTCTGCGAACCGATAGTATAAACGGAAAAATTCCCCAGTCCCTCAAAAATTTATGTTGTGAGTTACGAGAACATATCTTTATTTTTCCCCCTGCCTCTCAGACGGCCCTAAGGACTTATCCCCTAAAATTCCTCTGTTTACGAAGTCTGTGGGATGCCTTATACATATTCAGAAGCGCTGCGGATCCTCCAACACAGTGATACAGTTTGCCCAGCCTACATCAAGAGGAGATACCGAGGTTTATATTTTTGCCCTCACAAGAAATCTGTGTTTAAGGGGTGGATCCCGGCAGTGTGGTGTTGTATCCTCTAAAGAAGAAGCGGTGCTTTAACATACGATCGATGGTAAGCAGGTTCTTTAAACTGAAAGCTGCCGTCCTTGCAAATTCTCTCTGTATTAGGATACGTGTGTATACCAGGTATGCGGATGCTTATTATATAAATTACACCATCTCAGGATACTTTTTAAAGGACTTCTGTAGAATAAATATATATATATATATATATATATATATATATATATATATATATATATGTTTTTTTCCCATACTATTCGCCATTTCCCGCGTTAGCGAGGTAGCGTTAAGAAGAGAGGACCGAGCCTTTGAGGGAATATCCTCACTTGGCCCCCTCCTCTGTTCCTTCATTAGGAAAACTAAAAACGAGAGGGGAGGATTTCCAGCCCCCCGCTCCCTTCCCTTTTAGTCGCCTTCTACGACACGCATAAGTGTGGAAGTCCATATTTTCCTGTATCTCACTAGGCCTTGGGTAAGGATGCGTGGATGAGTGAGTTAAGAGTTCCATGTACTTGATGCAACCCAGGAAAATCTACATAGGAGTTCATGATACATAGATAGACAGACAGATGGACAGATGAATAGGGAGACAAACGGACAAATAGATAGCTAGATAGACAGATAGACAGATAGACAGATAGATAGATATACTGAATGTCATATAGAAAGATAGACAAATAGACAGACAGAAAGATAGTTTGTGAGACATTCTGGCAAACTTACCAACTTCAGTCTTTTCCCAGAAAATACTTTATAATCAGGAGGTACAATATAGTAGGGGCTGAAACTAACAGTCATGAAAGAATTCACATTTGCTCTCTAGCCAATATCAAAATCGCATCTTCTTCGACTGGAGTGAATATTAACACTGCTCATAGAGTTATAGTTTAAGAAAAGTCTTCAAACACGGATCCTAACTTGAAACTTAACTCCTGAATACACGAATTCTGTGCTTAAAGTATCGTTATAAACTAACTTGTTTATCATGCGACCCCAAAAAGAGACGAGTAAATGATAATGTAATGAACATAACAGATTGGAAGTAATTATCGTGAAGTATAAAGGAAAAAATAATCTGGTTATCGAGCTGTGGCATTTAAAATGTAGCCATTTAATGTAATTTTTTCATAATTTAATTCTTTCATCATAACTTTTTTCATACAAGGATTCTATATTTCTACATAAGCCTATGCAACCCGATCGAAATTTTACTGCTGCCCTATATGGCCCTCACTATTTTTTCCTTGAGAACTCCACTGCTCTGAAACGCAGGATGGAGCTATGGAGATCTCCAGGTGATGGGTAGCGAGAGATATGTGGATGTGGCGAGCTTAATCAGGTCGAACCCATGTGAGGGAGACTTAATTTCATCATTGTTCGTGCCCACAGAGCCTTCATACTTTGTGTCGACGAAGCCTTAACATGTTATATATTGTGCGAGGAGAACCTGGGTTTCATCTTCCAAGGGAATCATCCTCAGCGACTTAGCCATTATTCCCTCAGGTCACATTTACATTCCCACCTCCACACGATAGCTGCTTATGATGCTACTGTAAATGTAAACAGCCTAAAAAATTTCCAATTCACGCACATAACACCTGAGCCTTATGAGAACTTATATTTCTTTTTTCTAAGGGTTGAAATGCACTCCCTTTTCTCAGATGGATGAAGACTGACATAACACATGGAGCTCACACACACACACACACATACACACACACGCACTGTCCCGTTCGCCACCGTCAACTCTTACAGCCTGAGATCCCCCGTCCCCGAGTTGCAGTTCAGTACCACAACCGCATCAAGTTTATCCGATCTTTTATGTATATTAGCCTCCACTTTTGTATAGTCATAAAGGCTGTCCACTATAAACCCCTATCATTTTTGCAGCCCCACTCTATCACTATATAAACTGTATATATATTTCATCTCTATAATTTCAGCCTTTGGCAACAGTCCACAGTCAAACCAGCCGTTCATTCATTCGTGAGGATTGGTCAATAACTTGCGTACCTGACATAAATCTATCTATCTATCAATCTATCTATCTATCTATCTATCTATCTATCTATCTATCTATCTATCTATCTATCTATCTATCTATATATATATATATATATATATATATATATATATATATATATATATATATATATATATATATATATATATCGGTTTAATGGATTCACTATTTGGATATGTACAATATGATAAACTAGCACATCAGTGTTCTCAATAATTGCACTAATTGGGCAGAATGAAAGTCCACATTTCGCACGAGCGAGACGGATCAAACGAATGGCAGAACTGCGACAAAAACTCGTCTCTATTTTTCCCAAGAGAGAGAGAGAGAGAGAGAGAGAGAGAGAGAGAGAGAGAGAGAGAGAGAGAGAGAGAGAGAGAGAGAGAGAGAGAGTGTTGCCCGATCTACGTGGGGGATACCAAGGCGCGCTTCCTCAGTGCCTCAGATCGTAAACCTTGAGTGACTGAAGGAAGGAACTTACGTCATTGAATGAGGGAACTCACGTTACTGAAAGAAGGAACTTACGTCACTGAATGAACTCATGTCACTGGATAAGGGAACTTAAGTCACTGCATGATAACATCTGATGGAAGAAAAATCCATTTTCTCCTTCCTTCCTCAAATATAAAACCTTCCTCACCGTTCAGTCTCACGCGTTCGCTGCCTCCACCGAGTTATCGGCTTATCACTGCCGATTGGCAGCATACTTACCAGGTGTCTGTAACTGTCTAGTAAAATATCTTTATCTAGAAAACCTCAAGATATCATAAAATGGTATATGGCGTCAGTGAGATATATGATCAGTGTTATTACTGTTCAATCCTATGATCCTTTTTCACAAAGGGAATGGGGAGGCAATACCCTCGGACACCCTCTATCAAAAGGGCTTTTGCAGCAGCTCCTGGGATACGCTACAATCAGTAGCAGGGACAGGATAGAGTGCTAAGAAATAACCGTACTCTGTTTCGTCAAGTAACGATGATACAGCCTCGGCAAAGGCGTATTTACACACACACACACACACACACACACACACACACACACACACACACACAAACACACACACATACATTCTTTTCTTCATACATACTCGCCATTTCCCGCGTTAGCGAGGTAGCTTTAAGAACAGAGGACTGAGCCTTAGAGGGGATATCCTCACTTGGCCCCCTTCTCCTGCATGCCTCTTCCCGCCTCAACAAAGTAACACCACGAACAAGCGACTGAGTCTTTTGAAGAGAAATCTTCGCTCTCCTCCTCCTGTTCCACCTTTCAGAGAGAGATGGCACAGGATACAGGAAGTATTTCCAGCCCCACACACACTCTCCCTCCTCCTCTTCCTCAGGTCACCTTCAACGCCACGCAGCAGATGACTGGGGAGTTAGTAATCATCCTCTCCATATCCCCATCACCTCTAGTTATGTTCGGGTAGTGTAGTCCACCTTTAGATGATTAACTGACTGTTGTAAACCTTTTTTCTTTCCTCTTATGATCAGAGTAGAGTCTTCCTTGATAAAGGCTGCTTGTTTAAACGTCGTACAAAAGACGCTCACATTCCAGATTTTGTGTCTCCAGTCACCTCTCCCTCCATTCACACCATCTGTCAGGACGAACTTCAGTCGTCTGAGTGTCTACACTGGACGCAGTTTTATATTGCAGTCCCCTCAAACCTGTATAACTCTCAGGCCCTCCTGCGCCATGCTGAGGTGTACAATCAACCATAATTGCAGAGTTAATTACATTAATATCCCTGGGGAAAAAATTAAGGATTTTCCGGCCACCATCATTAACTCGAAAAAAAAATGTTAAATCATTTTTTTCCAGGTGAGACAGGAAAACTGCAAACACCATCCCATCAAGACGTGAAACTCAACATATATGAATTGTTTACAATCACTCATGAACCCACAACACCATGATAAGGTGCCAAGAGGGATTAGGTCCCCTGTCTCTTGAGGATCACAATCACTAAAACAAAATATCAATCCAAGTGAATGATATTCATTGCGTCCCCACAAACCTACAACAAAGGTGTTGCAATTAATATACGTACGTAAAATATCTACATTTACATCTGTGCTTAAAAGATGCAGACTAACACGCTTCAAAAGGAATGATTGAAATAGTGAAGGAACTCACGGATCTGGATGCTGCAAAGCCACACATTCTTTTGGATAGTCAAGATGGGGCAATATAAACATCAATGTATATAGATGTGATGGTGAGTTTCCGGGCATGTAAACCCATCATTAGGAAGGCCGACAGGATGTGCAGGACAGCGGCGGCCTTGTCCGGTCCACACGGGCCACACCAGCCCTCTCACGTCCACACGGGCCACACCAGCCCTCTCACGTCCACACGGGCCACACCAGCCCTCTTACGAGAACAGAAAAGGAGTTGATAACAAGTTGGACAGCAACTCCTGAGCCAGAAGACAACAGCTGCCTTCTTTCTAGGGGCAACTTGGGGAAGCCACAGCACGTCATGCATGTTCTCTGGGCAGTGGACAAAGACAGCGCTTCAACGGCAGGGCATTAGAGCATATCTATGGGAGATAGACGACAGCAGCGTCCTTAACGAAGGATGGAGGCGACAGCGAGTTCTCTAAGCGACAGACAACACAAAGTCCCTAAAACAGGAACAAACGGTAACGGACAACAGCAGACGTAACGAAAGTTCTGCAGGGGGATCGAACGCGGGGATCGAACGCATGTCACATCAAGATCTCTGGGCAACAGACGACGATAAACACGTTAACAGGTAACAGAGGGATTGACAGTAAGTCCTAACGGGACTTAAACAGGAGATAACAGCATCTTCCTTAATAGGATGGCAGGGTAGATGTTCAAAGTTCGATTCTAAAAGAATTTCTCAATGAATGTTCACTTCTTTCGCTATCAATGGCTCTCGTAACCTGCTCTTCCTGACTGCATCACAAAATTTTCAAATGACGGTCAGATTTCCGCTACTTCTCTGATTAAATTTTCTTTTCTTTTCCTAAAAGAACTGTTGCCGGTGTCGAAGATTCGATATTCGTTCTCTTCGTCTATAGAAACACACTGTCGCATTCCCTTGCATTGGATCCTCTTCCGTTCACGTCTCATTGGTAGGTATATCCTGGCGTGTTCGGTGATGTGCCATCTTGTTATTTCTTATCATTTTCATGATCATATCATTTTCGTTAACGGATATTATTTTCTCTTTGCTGTGCCAGTCGTCTGACGTTCTTGGATGTCGATTTAATTACACGAGTGTTCGATTTAAGTCTCTGAATGTTCGATTTAATTCCAAGAATATTATATATATATATATATATATATATATATATATATATATATATATATATATATATATATATATATATATATATATATTCTTTCTCTCAAACTATTCGCCATTTCCCGCAATAGCGAGGTAGCGTTAAGAACAGAGGACTGGGCCCTGAGGGAACACCCTCACCCGGCCCAATTCTCTGCTCCTTCCCTTGGAAAATCAAAAAAAAAACGAGAGGGGAGGATTTCCAGCCCCCCGCTCCCTCCCCTTTTAGTCGCCTTCTACGACACGCAGGGAATACGTGGGAAGTATTCTTTCTCCCCTATCCCCAGGGATAGGGGATATATATATATATATTCTCTGGATGTTAGAAGATACGAAAGACGTTGCACTACTGACTGTGGCATTGGTGTGAATACTATCCGAAATAGAAAAAAAAAAAGAATATCCTGATAATCTATTTTGTGCCGCGTGACATGGACTCGGGCGTCTAAGTTTTGTGATAATTTCCACAACCGAGAATAAAAGTTGTGAGAGTCAGGATGAAGTGAGAGGTCCCGCGAGAGCCCGCCAGCCAGCCGGATAAATTCCAAAGATTTCGGAGGAAAACGGAGTGCATGATACTGACTTTTACCAACTGTGCGTGTACGTGTACGTGAAGCTGAGAAAGTAAAATTCACGTGTGATATCTATCAATTATTAATCAAAATTGATTAATATTATCATTTGTTATTTATGGAGTGAGATATGGATGCTTGACTTCAATAGCCATGTATTAATTAGGGTGTGTTTTGCACAGCTACAACCTATATATAATCCAAGTGATTCACAACCCATCAGATTATCCTTTCTAAAAACAACATCTGTTCAGACCCAGTTGTGAGAGAGGCGACACTGGCTAATGGGTTAACATCCAAATGTAAGCAGGGATCCGTCATTCGTGTCACTAATGTTTAAAACCCTTAATGCCTACTTCACTGAATGACATGTGTTTCTTCGTCAACATCTGTTACCAGTTGGTGTGGATATTGTTACACAAGTCAGGCCAGTGATTAATTCAACAAACCCTCCTTGGTGTAAAGAGGTGTGCAACAATAGAATTAACAAACTAATTCATATCACCCAGTCTGTCTAAGGATGTAATCAACGAAATAACTATCTTTCTGTTCCACATATATATATATATATATATATATATATATATATATATATATATATATATATATATATATATATATATATATATATATGTTTGTTTGTGTGCGTTATTGAAGGCAGTCTAGCCCTTAGACCTTTAAGAGGCCTTGAAGTATCCCAAAGAGACCCTTCAACCTTAGTAAGTACCACATACTATCCCTCAGCACTATTCATATTCCACGACCATAATTCACTTCAAACATGAATAATATATGAATAATATCATTTCTCATTCACTTTAGGAATACAAATACTTCTGAAATACTTAAGACATTCCGGAGACCAATATAAGTCACTTAAGAATACCTTCTCTATGGATAAACATCTGTTGCGTAAAAGTAAGACTGGAGAGTACCTATATAAGTACGCAGGAACCGTTCTAGTACAGTCAGAAAGATGATTACCCTCACGACCTTACGCTCCCGAATCATTCTCTCGTGAGGCATTCATATATATATATATATATATATATATATATATATAAGGCCTTCAACAGCAAGGATTCGAAACCTGTATCATTTGCGTACTCATGGAACACCTAAATCCTGTTTAGTTTCACTGTACCCAAAAAAAAAATCTGTTTTTGCTTTGGTAATTGTGACGTCATCTACACAGATATATGTACAGCACGTCTGGGTCGAAAAATATATCTATAATACACGCAATATAAGACACAGAGCAGACCCATTGTCTTGGCGCCTGAGATGAATCGTCCTGGTTATTACAAACTTGATAATGACCCTTGAAGCTGAGGCAGGTGGCTATAATGATCATCATTAGCTTAATGACCATTACGAACCGACACTTTCTATCGCATTACACGAGACACCGTATTCATTAAACGGCAAAGCTCGTAACAGCGTCTCCACTGGGACCATTACGAAATGAAATTGAGTGGTTAATGATCAGGTGTTGGCTGAAGAGGAGGGGGGGGGGGGAACTATTTCAATCCATCACTCACACCAAGTGGGGAGGTGGGTGGGGGGGATATGTGGTAGAGTGATGATATGAAATCCCATACTTTAAGTTTGGTGGGCAGGTCATACGAGGCTTAGCCGTTATGATGCCTCCAACTGCTGTTTCGCCTTCCTCACACCATTAAGCTGTGGAATTCTCTTTCTTCTTTCGTCTTTCCCTCCTCCTATGGCCTTCCCAGCTTCAAGGTGCCCAAAGCACTCAACGATGCATTTCTTTCTTCTTCAGTAATGCTCATTACTTTTACGTTTTCAACAACATGGCTACGATAGGCGCAGACCTGTGCCCGTGCCACGTCGGCTACTGTGGTTAATAACACTGTGCATTTGATACTCCTCCCATCATGTCAGCAAGTCCCCGTCCATTCCACATATTCAAATGCAATGGGAAATACAATTCACGATAGAAATATAATTAAAGAAATCCTTTGTGAGTTCGCTCAATGCCATTTTCATATTACTTTAATTGGTTTTTATTAAATGTTCATAGTGGTTATCATTTTATGAATTATTAGATGTTACTGATATATTCCGATTACTAAAGAACATAAAAAAGAAATGTTTGAGGACACCCTTATCGCAATATCTCTACTGAAAGATGAGTGGATCAGGGGAAACACAGGATGGTGGTGGAGCTGGAGTCTACCTTTGGCCGCAAAGTCTTATTCACACTGACTAACAACATGGATGAAGAATACAATGTCTGTATGAAGAGTAAACTTCCACCTTGCTGGGCGTCTGTACGTGGCTCCCACTGATAGGCTAGTGTCGACTGCAGGTCCGCCTCCTTCGATTTGCTATTTGGCGATATGGTACACACACACACACACACTCGTGTGTCGTACCCCGGGTCAGCGAGGAAGCGCCAGGAACAGACGAAGGAAAGCCGCATTTGCTCACATCCATTTCCTCGCTCTCATGTCCTATGAATCGAAACCACAGCTTCATGTCCACATCCAAGCCCTACACACCTTTCTACGCCTTCCCCTAGCCACTTCACATGCCCTGCTTCAGTACACTGACAGCACGTCGATCCCTGTATACCACATCGTTCCAACTCACTCTATCCCGTGCGCACTTTGCAAAGTTTTGGTTCTCTGTAATTTTTAGTCAATGCCAAATAAATCAAATTGTAACGAGGTACAGAATATTACACTCTGGCCAAATTTCATTCCATACGAAAAATCTTATCAAAATTTAATTTCGCATTCAAAACAGGTGCCACTTAGTGTGTCATTAAAAAAATTACTCCTACGTAATTGACTACCTTCATCACTTGTTAATTACCTTTCATTTTATACACTGTGATCATGCACACACACACACACACACACACACACAAAACGTTTTGGATGATCAATCACCGAGATTATTCATTTTGAATATAACTCGAAGATAATCGATTCTTATTCAAATAATTTTCCAATATAACTCGAAAATAATCGATAATTATTCACATCATTTCCCAATATAACTCGAAGATAATCGATAATTATTCACATCATTTTCCAATATAACTCGAAGATAATCGAGTATTATTCAGATTATTTTCCAATATAACTCGAAGGTAATCAGTAATGTGTGTTCTCAACATGCTGCTGGACTACATTGCAGACGAGGCCACAGGTATTACACTCTGATCACTAACCACACACTCCGCAATTTCCTGAGCAATGTAACAACTTGCTAATACCTGAGCATTTGACATGCATATTCAATAACTGCTCTTCTTTACGTAGCAATATGTTGAATCTGTTCGTATATGCAAGAGGATGTGACATCCGAGAGAGAGAGAGAGAGAGAGAGAGAGAGAGAGAGAGAGAGAGAGAGAGAGAGAGAGAGAGAGAGAGAAATGCTTCCCTTTACCACCGGACCTTTGCGATGTATATTCAGCTTCCAGTTTTAGAAACATATATGTAAAACAAATTCATCTTTACCAACATCATTATTAGTTATACTATCATCACTATCATCATTATCATTATTATTATCGTTATTACCATCATTATTCCTATTTTCTATTTCTATTATCATTATCAATCAATCCCAGGACCCCATTTTCTGAAGGGCCTCCTGCAGCTTCAAGGCTGCGCTGCCTGCAGTGGCAGGGAACGCTGCATTCCTTTGGAATGAGAAGTTCCTCCACGAGAGCGCACACCCTTTCGTCAACAAACGACGAAGCAACTCCACCAAAGGTGTGCTTTCACTCACAGTGTATCCGTAAACAGGTGGAGTCTAACACACACACACACACACACACACACACACACGTATGTATATACTGCCCTTAAAAATAACATGTACCTCGTACAGTCTCTAGGCAAAGTTAGATTTGGCAAGTTTCCTTCTGCTCACGGACGTTTTCAGTAATTACCTGGCCTTACGTCTTGATAAAATCACTACAGAAATGGGTAGTGGACAGCGGCTTCATGATACGATTCCACCAGCTCTCTTCACGGGTTATACAGAACCAGCTTCCACGCTTCTCGTCTTATGAAACCAAGTAGTGTTGTATAGAGCCTGTACGGGAGGAAGACTGACTGAAATGTCCCTAGGGTATTGTGAAGGATGAGGGGGGTCTTCGGGCGTGATGAATGCTTCCCTTCACATTCTTATGAAGATATGAATTAGCCTTATGTGTGTGTGTGTGTGTGTGTGTGTGTGTGTGTAATTGTACGAATAAGTGTATCAATGCTGAAGGCACTTTAAGCTCCTATAAGTTGAATAAATGTAATCTGTTCAATGTTGTAATCCTATTCATGCCTCTGTTTTCCTGTGACTGATCTAAATCTATGGTATCCTCTCGCATTTCTTGGAAGCTCCTGTAAAGTCTGACACACTCAATAATCTTTTTTTTTTCTTTTTCTCTTCCAACTTTTCTTTCCTGTGAGTGAGCGAAACGAAAAGATTCAACTCAACAGAACTCCATTCATTCCAGTGTTTCATTTTGTTCCTTTCGCTTCGATTAAATCTTCTACATCATCAGACTCGGTCTCACCTCAGGGTCCTGCTGGTCATATACTTCAAAGTTCAGGATGTGATGTTATTCTTGATATATCGACAGCAACGACAAAAGCGTTGAAGTCTGTCGAGATCAAATTGTGTTGTGCTTCATGTGTGTGTCATATGTAGTTCACGCCGAACATAATCTGGAATTGTAACATAAAACGTTATCCAGAACTTAAAGTTTCGAACAACGCTCGAACACCGTCAACGTAAGTCTTGCAGTAAACATACCTGACCGAAGCTGTGCCGATCCCTGTCTCGATACGTGGAGACAGAGGGTTCGAAACAAGCTTCGACCACGCATATACTGGAACACCAGTAGAACTTCAGGGCTTTTGTTCTCGACTGTTATAAACCTTACGGAAACGGATGACTACAATCTATCATTGCAGTGTCATGTTTCCTGAATTACATCGGAGGGAGAGGCAGTTCTGTATGAGTGATGACAGACGATGCACTCATGCTCTGTTGATCTATGAGGTTCCCAAGCCGAGCGGCGCGGCGTTGAGGTTAGCACTGAAACAAGTGAGGTGGTTGCTGCATTACACACACACACACACACACACACACACACACACACATCGTTCCACACGAGTAGACTGGCCATTCCCTCGTATACAGTCAGTAACATATCTTCTAACAGCTTAAGACAGCGTCAGTGTTTCCTACAAGTCAGGATGAAGCCAGTCTCCCCTTCGCTTAACAAGCACTATTCCCCTAAGATCATAATAAAGCCAGTGTCTCCGACCCTTGCGTGGTAATGTTTCCTACAACAGTTCAGATTAAAGTCAATCTCCCTGACGCTTAAGCATTCAGATGATGTCTGAGGAAGCTACCACACAAGAGCTGGCCCTCACACCACATTAACCACAGCCTTAGTTGGTGGGGGTCCCCTGGCTCAACCACAGCTAAGGGACGTCAGCATGTGTGGAGGGTGACTCACAGCTCAGGGAACAGTGGCGCCTCCACTTGGACATATTATAAAGAGTCGAGCTTTACGGCAATTTATGGGGCGCCTGGCGGTCGGTCGGTCAACCAGGTTATTGTCTGGACGGGTGAGTGTTGGGCGATGTATGGGTGAGGGTACAGCGTGAGACTTAGGTACCGGGAGTAGGTTTGAGTTCTGAGGGTGAGGGAATGAGTGGAGGGTACTGGGATTGTGTTTGAAGTTCGTAAGTAAAAAGAGTGAAGATGGGTATTAAGGTGAATTTTGCAGTGAGTACTGGGCATTCATGAAGTCGCGACGAAGAGGATACACGAGTATTTGATGAGGGTTGGTGAGGATCGGACTGAAATAGAATTTTTAGGACGTCTCTGGTATGGATCAGAGCGACGGACGAGGGCTGAGCATTATGAGGTCTGACAGACCAATATTACACATCCTGGAGAACAGATTAAGAGCTTTCACGAGCAGTGTATTACTCCTGCCACTTCTGTCTCGCGCAAACACACAAAACGTTTCGAGTTATTCTCGTATTTTCAGATTCAGTGCCTTAAAATTTTAAAGGTCAGATCGAGGCGTTTATAATTATATATTTGTCATTTGAATGACAGGAGAGTTTTTCCATCGTATGTATGCTTGTGTGTCTGTCTGTCTGTTATCTTATCTCTGTATGTCCTTCTTCCACAACAACACTTCATAGGTAGTCACTACCTCTGGCTGGACAACCTGTCGCACGAGACAGCGACACTAAAGCCACAACCCTCCTTGGTTAGGCTGCCACAACACACTATGTATATGGGTGGGTCTTCCGTCTGCTGTACTGTTTATCTGATCCAACAGCTAAACCCTCACACGCGTCCAGTCTTTCACGTTCAAGTTAATGGCATACAGACAATCCTGGTTCACTTGAAGCCCAACTCTGGTCTCTATACAGACAGGAAATTCAAATACAAGAGTTCTAGGAAAATGAAACTTCCTCTCTAATGAAGAGCACTAACAGATTTCACTCGTTACTTCATAACAGGAAATCATCATCACCTGCGTCCTCATATGTCCTCAAGGAAGCGAGTTGCTGCTGTACCCGTTCCGCTGCTCAAGACCCGAGGGACCCCTTTCAGTCCAGCACCTCAGCAAACACAACTCACTCAGTGGGGCTCATTAGTATTGTGCAGATCAGTGTATTATGGTGGTGGCTCTCCTCTCCCCCTCTCAGGAGGGTATTGATTCCCTCTAGATAATGACACCAAGTAAGCAAACTACGTCTTTAGGATGTTACACCCCTCTTAACTCGGCTGAAAATCCTGTAAGTGGTGTCACTCACCTCCAGGACGATCCGGGGTTACACAATTGGTACCTCGTGATCCTTCAAACACTTGGAACTCATATAGAGTGAAGGATCCTCTCGAGGATTCATCTAGGTGTCGGGTGTCACAGGGACAGGATAAGGCTGTACCACAGTATCTCGGAGACTCGTGTACAATAACAGCTCTAAAAATACTCCTTGATTAGTACACACCATGAGGCGATTCAGGGTTCCACTTGCCTCCGTGACGCACTTACCATGTTTGTGGACTGTTGGTCACTGGACCCATGACTTGGACCAACTTAATCACGTGTGTGACGACAGAACACATTTCTTTAGAAAGTTCTTTCCGTCAAAGCTGTTGGGCTTCGTCCATGAGGATTATAATCAACGCTGTAAGCTTCCTCTCATCGTTCAGGACACCAAGAACCCAAAGTCAGGACCTCCACAGACTTCTCAGTAACATGACACCGTTATAGACCTTCTGATTCACGATCCTTGCATTACAGACTGATGCTGCCACTGAGTAAGGTACGCTACTGAACCCAGTACCCATCCACTGCCCACAGGAGGGCTTAGAAGCGGCAGGAGAGGTAGGATAATGTTCATCATCTCTAAGAATACATGGGAAAACTCAGACACGTCTCCGTGGCAACAAACGGCACGTTGGTATCTAAATATAAACCTGGTATTATGTTGTTAATCTGAGGTTATCCCCTGGAGTCAGACAAACCTCCAGGAGTGCCTCTTGATGTGTCTCCCGATGCTTCCAAGGCGCCTTCCTTGCTCCAAGATTGTTTCTTGATGCCCCCTAGAGAGCCTACTGATGCTCCTAATGTTCCCACAGTGCCTTCTGTTGCCCTGAGAGTGCCTCCTGCCTCTCCCAGAGTGCCTCTTGATGACCCCAAGGGTGCTGCCTCCTGATGCTTCCAGACTTAAATGCCTCCCCGAGATCGAATCCGCGCAGAACAGTAACAGATGACCTGCGGCTTTGCTTGGTGCACATGACAGCCTCATGCCACTTGTTGCTACATTCCCAGTGTTGATCTTATTTCCCCCTCACCAGAGTGTGAGGACTAACATTTTTCTCCGCAGGTTGCCGGGCGACAGCCACCACCTCAGCAACCTTCCTACACCTCTCATCCTAGCCACAATTCTGAGGGAACTTGAAGAACTTCAGCAATTAGTGTGTCGGCAGAAAAGGGGACAACGAGAAATTCACCAACAATTGCTGGACTGAGAGAAGGAGGCGATACTAGAGGTCGGCTCACTGAGCCGCACTGTCATCAGTGTCTGAGACGGGAGCAGCCGTCTCCACACACACACACACACACACACACACACACACACACACATCTACTGATCATCACCGTCCGAAGTCTGAGTCTCGTGATCACTTGTTGGAGACTAGGACTTATGACTGAAACATCCATTCCTTCGAAACCTCCCCACCTCCACACCTGTTCCCCTTGACCCATCGTCTCCACATCTGTTCCCCCTAGCCCACCACCCAGACATCTGTTCCCCTTGGCCCATCTTCTCCACATCTGTTTCCTGAAAGTCTTACACCCCCGTACGCTGGAGACGAATCATTCGATCTGATGAAGTATTCATTATATATGTCTTTTAACTACTTTTTTAAAGCGTTCGAGATGGCACTGGCAACTATCATACCCCAGACATGGCTATCTCGAGTTCATTATACATACATTCATATACTCGGGCTTATGTTACCCAAGGGTAGGACGAACATCTTGGGTTGGCTGTGAGCCAACTTACCTGTCCAAGAATTCGAATCTGATGGGCCAGTGCGTGAATCATGGTAAGGAACGCTAACCACTGAACGATTATGACAGTACTTTTATTGGTCAAATTCTTACTTTCCCGAAGACATCCAAGTGGAAAGGAAAATTCAGGATGAAAGTAAAATATCTATAATGAAGTTTTACATTACGTGAGACTTGTTGGCCTCCTTCGTTACCTGGTTAGTACCATTCTGGCACTGCACTAGGAGGGCAGTGCAGTACGTGGGTCTTTTTTTTTTGCTTAAGGTAGTTAGAGAAGAGGAAGAAGTGGGACAGGGGAAGGGATATTTTGAGATGGAAGGATTGACTGAAGTGTGCACAGGTGTAAGTCAGCAGCGCGTGGGCACTGAAGCATGCAGTCACTGCAGCAGGTAGTCACTGCAGCATGCAGGCACTGTACCACGTGGGTGCCACACACTAGGTATAAAGCCAGTGTTCTGTGTGTCCTCGCCTTCACTCAAGTTAACTTTTGATCTTCACAATGATGACGTCATGGACCAGTCGAACGCACTGCTACATCAGTGAACACCAAGATCAGTCACTGCTACATCAGTGAACACCAAGATCAGTCACTGCTTACAGTGACCCTTGATGAACTAGAGTTACCCTAATGTTTACATCAACCAGAGTGACCCTAATGTTACATCAACCAGAGTTACCCTAATGTTACATCAACCACAGTTACCCTAATGTTACATGAACCAGAGTTACCATAATGTTACATCAACCAGAGTGACCCTGATGTCACAAGTCACATATAAAGGCCCGATCTTATAAAGTCTTTTAGTAACGTGGAAAAGATGAACCCCAGCTCGGCACAGTGCTAACCCTAGGGAAGGGTTTAAAAAACCCGTAAACCCTGGCCTGCCTGCCCGCCCTTCACCCCCTTCATGCACAGAAAACATGGAGGATCGTCATGACGAAAAGGCTGTGTTATTCCGCCTACCAGTCTACCGGAAGCTACACCTAATGACCTCCCTTTGGTCTCTGGTCATAAATCCAGCGGCTAACTAACTAACTGTGTGCGTCAGCCGGAGCGTGGCGGTCAGGGCCGTGGAGGCTAGACAGCTGCAGACTTGTTATCTGTCTATTGTTGTCAGGGACGGCTCCTCTGCCCCCAACACCCACACCTCTCTACCACCAGCTGGGCCCGAGAAAGGACTGGATCGGCTTCACTTGTCAGATGTAGCGAGTAAGTGAACCACCGTCCAAGCACTACGAACTACTTGTGAGCAAGCGAGCCAGTCTGAACCGTTACGATACCATGACTCAAAGGAATCTTAATGGACGGTGATCATGCAGAAGCGGTTCGACTCTTGCCTCGAACGAAACTTGATGGAAAATGATCATGGCAGAAGTGGTTCTACCCATGACTGAAACGAAAAGGAAGGACAATGATCACACAGGAGTGGTTCGACTCAAGACTCGAACGAATCTTGATAGACAAAGACCATCTAGAAATACTAGACATCACCAGCGCAATCCTGGATCCTGGAACACCTCTCTCTCGTAGAGGGCGCAGAAAGCCACACACTCTAAGGACCTCGGGATTACTCGAGTCCAACCCTTCCAGTCTGAAATCCATCGCCATTCTTCGGCTCCTCAAGCAAATAGCGAAACGTTTCAAATACATGTACTGGCCTGTGGAAATGTTGCCACACGTCATCATCCTCATAATCATAATGCAGCTCCGGGTTGACGTGAAAAACTCATCAATCGTAACTTCCGTGACGTCGCAGACTAAAATCGGAACGTCACTACCTCCTACTGCCGTACGACGATAGCATTCCCCGTAACATGAACCACATGAAGCCAACAAACAGATCTCATCCATAGGAAAGCCTCACTGTATAACACGAGACAAGAGGACTGCAGACCTGGTAAGTGTGAGGTTTTAAGACTACAACATACATCTACTGGTGCGTGAACGAGGGTCATGAAGGATCCAAATTTTATCTGAATAAAAGTCATTAATTGGCTATGCATCTTGGAGACTGGCTATAGTCACGAAACCCATAGGAAATGATACAGAGGTAATTCTGAAGAATGTCCTTAAGATGGTTTTCTTTTTCAATCATGCAAGTGGACAGATTGCGGTAATTCAAGAAGAGAAAAACGAGTTGTGGAACTGGGGAATATGGTCAGGCGAAGGAAAAGAGAGTTAGATGGGTGGATGAGCAACTTGTCGTCCCAGCGTCAGTGAGGGTGATGATGAGGGGCAGATGACAGATGAATTTATGACCATCAGAATTACCAAGCCAGTGATGGTCGTATATTAAAACTCTCTTGCAAATTCAGTTACAAGAACTTGTGTACTGATATCTCCCCACACATCTTGTGTGCTGATATCTCCCCACACATCTTGTGTCCTGATATATCCCCACATATCTTGTGTCCTGATATATCCCTTCACATCTTGTGTCCTGATATCTCCCTACGCAACTCGTGTCCTGATATCTCCCCACACATCTTGTGTCCTGATATATCCCCACACATCTTGTGTCCTGATATATCCCCTCACATCTTGTGTCCTGATATCTCCACACACATCTTGTGTCCTGATATATCCCCACACATCTTGTGTCCTGATATCTCCCCACACATCTTGTGTCCTGATATCTCCCCACACAACTCGTGAACCAGACGAGCTGGGAACACTTCACAAGCATGTCTTAACCGTTCATCCGAATACCTGAATTATTGACAAGCAGCCGAAACCCTTGGCCTATACGTACATCATAACATATTCATGGGAAACACCCCGCACGCCCGACGTCTAGGTCTACAGAAAGGAATAACTCCCTCGCTGGCTGGATGAAGCTCAATCTGGCTTCAAGATACAGAGAGCCTCAAAAAAATCATATGACTGAATCGCGCAGACGCTGTGGTCGCAAGGACCTTCAAGGTTTACCAAGTTTAAAAGTCTGAAACGCGTTGGACTGTTCCTTCGAGCTCTTCAAGAAAGGATTAGATACGTTTACTCATACTGTGCCGTTAAGAGTCTGTAACCTCATACAACCTGGTTGACCAGATACATGCCAAAACACAGCCAGATAAGCTGACGAAATGAGGGGGGTACGAGATAAGACACAACCTTACACTACAGTAACGATGAGATAGCATACACAACGAGATGAGGCCCCATGAGTGGAGAGGTCCCTCTCCTACTGTACAAATACCTCATTACAAATGAATAACACACACACACACACACACACACACACACACACACACACACACACAAACACACCCCACTAGTGAAAGTGTCTTCGAGTAAAGTGTTCATGAAGTAACTGGAGACGTGTTCTGCCCACCTCGACAAAACTTGGTCTCCTTTATTTCGGAAACACACAAGAGTATAGGCAGGCACGGACATCATTAAGGTAGGCACGGACATCATTAAGGCAGGCACGGACATCATTAAGGCAGGCACGGACATCATTAAGGCAGGCACTGACATCATGAAGGTAGGCACTGGCATCATTAAGGCAGGCACGGACATCATTAAGGCAGGCACGGACATCATTACAGCAGGCACGGACATCATTAAGGTAGGCACGGACATCATTAAGGTAGGCACGGACACTAGAAAAGACGGTAGCCATGGACGTACCAGAAATCCTGTACCTGGTATAGAGTTGTTGAGTCCCGGGTACACTATGGTATATGGTCAGATCAAGGCTGCTGATGTGGGTTGAGGGGGACCAAAACCAGAGGTAGTACCATCGTTAATGAGAGGTGGTAGACCCTGGCTTGTCTGGAAGATATTGCTACAAGAGACGTCAATACTGCGTGGGTCGAATGCTGCAAAGTTGGGGCTTCCCCTCCTGTCTGTTTGATGAGGAGTGAGAACGGAGGGGAAGTGAAGGCGATCTCTGGGGAAATGGGGAGGTGGGTGGTGAACACATCGACACAAGGGCTGGAACGCATTCTTAATATAACAGGAAAGAGGTTAAAGTGCGAGATTAGATCCCTAAGGAGCAATAACAGATCCCTAAAGGGCAAGGACAGATCCCTAAGGGGGGAGAAAGATCTCTTGAGGCAAGAACAGATTCCTACAGGGCTAGATCATATCCCTATGATGTAAAATCAGATTCCTAGGGGACCAATAACAGATCCCGAAGGGGAAAAAACAGATCCCTTGAGGGAGAACAGATCCCTAAGGGGCAACACCAGATCCCAACTGGGCATCAAGAACAGATCCCTTTAGGACACGAACAGATCCCTAAGGGACATCACCCGATCCCTACTGGGCGAGCATGCAGCACTAGCGGGAAGGCCTTCAGCGCGTGTTGCCCAACTCACCACAGACGTTGTGGTTGGAGCGACGGGAGATTTTCTTTTCTGTGTGATACGAGAGGCGGGAAGAAGGACTCACCGAGACAAAAGACTGACGAAAACCTTCCTCGCAACGATCCTTTCGTAAGCCTCAGCCGCATTCTCGAACATATATGAAAAAAAAAAAATGTAGGAGACCAGGAGCAACGTTGTGATGAGCTAAGACAGGACGAAGTGTGTATGAAGGACGATCCACAGTGAGGGGTCGCATTTCAAGATTACTTCTTCATGTCCCTCAGGCTGACGGACCAGAACATCATGACCTGAGAGATGACTGAGCTGAGGAGATATTGGTCTGGAATAATTTGATGTCGTGAAATAAACCTTTCAAGGCTTCATGTCCGTCAGTTTCTGCGAGTTAGCTAGAGTAGCCGTGGACACTGACGGTCTAAAGACAGGCCTATTCCCGGGCTCGTATCTTCAAAAAATAGGAGAATGAGATCTAGACTAAGAGTTTCGTTAGAATCAAGTTTTCGATGCTGATGTTAGATGTTAGTTAGACGTTTTTAGTACATATACTTTGAGGTTTGTAGAAGAGCCTTGGCTTAACAAACCTGGCCTGTGGAACGTACAATAAGAAATCTAACTTTGATTTTGACTTTGATGTGGGCGTTGAGTCGTCTGGGTTGAGAGGCAGAACTACACACGAACATGGATAAGACAGTGAGGACGTAAAAATATGAGAGCAATGAGGAAGTTTCTTAGGGATAAGGAGATGTGGGCTTGGATTTGTGTTGAAAAGATTCCCGTATGAGAGTCAAAGACAAAAAATAAAATATACGGGTGAAAATGTGCAGCTTTAGTATAGGTATGGTTGACGTATGTGACAAGACGGTGTGTGTGTGTGGGGGGGGAACTAGGTGCTGAGAGTGTAAATGTACGAGGGAGGAAGTGTGACATGTAAAGAAGGAAGTGTGCATGCTGGAATGCAGGGGTGAGGGGGTTAGGCAAGCGACGGTGGGTGGAGAGGAAGCCGTGTGAACGAGGAGAGAGAGAGAGAGAGAGAGAGAGAGAGAGAGAGAGAGAGAGAGAGAGAGAGAGAGAGAGAGAGAGAGAGAGAGAGAGAGAGAGAGAGAGAGAGAGAGAGAGAGAGAGAGAGGTTAACGTGAATAAGTGTTAACAAGGTGTGGTCGGAGAGACGTGTGAGTAAAACAAGATGCGTAGTGCGAAGATGTTTATGAACCAGGAAGTGTGGGTAAAAGGAGAATGGGTATGAGTAGGTGTGGGTGAGTAGATGTGGGTATACGAAGGTGTGTGCACGTTAGATGAAAAAGGAGTTTATATATGAGTAATGAGGTGGAGACATGAGACTGGAAGTGTGAGGACAAGGAGACCTGAGGTGGGTTTGTTAGGAGGTATTAAGGTGTCTCGTGTGATGACAGTGTGTACAAGAAACTGCAGGAGTAAGAATGGTGGACAAACAGATGCAGGGACATAAGGAGTGTATGAGGACGTATAGGAGATATGAAGAGGAGGAGTACTAATGTTGTGAGGTGTGGCTGTGGTGGTGTCAGGAAAAGGTGGCTACAACTTAAGTGATGAGGGTTGGGGGAACTTAAGCATAGAGATGAGTGGATTAATAAGAGGTGGAGGCGGGAAGGCGTGAGGCGTCAGTCAGGAGGTGTTGGCAAAGGGAAGCAGGTGTGTGGAAATGAGAGTGTGTGGGAACGAGGAAGTTTACGGGTATTGTCGTATGAATCAAGCGTGGGTATGATGTGCGAAATGGTGAGGTGTGGGCCGTAGATCTGTAAAGACAAACTGTGGGCTGAAGTTGTGTGGATGTGGCGGTGAGATCTGCGGAGGTGTGGTGCGCGAACAAGGAAATGTGGGCGTGGAGTGTGTTGACAAGGATGTAAGGGGGTGTGGTGTGGTTTGTGGACAAGGAAGTGACTGCGTTTAAGTCTGGGTGTGGGACCGTGGGGACAAGAAGGTGTGGGCATGGGGTTGCTGGACACGACATTGGGCTGACATCAAAGGTGAGGTAGCAGATCTGTGTGAAGCATGTAGATGAGTACAGACAGACACTAACGGGTTTATATTTCATCAAAGCGAAGTTAGACACGTAAAACCGGTGTATGGAGGAAGGAATAATATCAGTAGAGTAAAAGAAGATGACACTGCTTGATTAAAGCTGAAATATAGGTACTATATGGATACTATATGCACTCTGGCCTATCTGGAGATGTACTATATGCACACTAACCTGTCTGGGGACGTACTGTGTACCCTATAGCCTCTCTGGAGATTTACTATAAGCGCCCTGGCATACATGGATATGTACTATATGCCCTTTGGCCCTTCTGGAGATGTACTATACGAGCCCTAGTCTGTATGGAGATGTACTATATGAACACTAGCCTGTATGGAGATGTACTATATGAACATTAGCCTGTATGGAGATGTACTATATAAGCTCTTGCCCTCTCTGGAAATGTACTGTATAAGCTCTAGCCTATCCGGACTTCAATCACATATAAAGCGCATGGCCTAATGTATGGACACACAATAGATCCCCATGTCTTAAGACTGTGAATAAAACAAGGAAATGTAGATGTAGACTCTGTCTACGTTTTGCGTCCAGTGGACATGTTTATCATCTGGAGAGGCTATAAGGTTAAGTAATGAACCAACTTTGTAACAACTTACGTCATAATCATCCTCCCTTACTGGGGTTCTGACAAAGACCCTTCTGTGCTCTCTTGATATTCTTCTGCGCTTCTGCACGTAGATGAGTTTGGGGTGCGCACACAATGGTAATGATAATAAAAATAATCGCCGCTCATAATGGGAAAAGCTAATGTGGGGACATAAGGATGCAGGCGTCAAGGTGTGTGTGTGTGTGTGTGTGTGTGTGTGTGTGTGTGTGTGTGTGTGTGTGAAGAGCCTTGGTTACTGAAAGAGTGAAGACAATGGGCTATGGGGAAGAATTTTGAGGACAATGATACGCAGGCGCGAACCTGAGAGAACGAGGAGGAGGAGGAGGAGTATAACTGTGAACACCAAATGGTACGGCTGTGTAAATCTGAAGACACGGAGGCAGTAGGCATGAAGTTGTGAGAATAAGGGATAATATGGGCGTTGTAGATGCCTGAAGGTATATACGGGCGTGGAGGACGTCTGGAAGGTATATATACAGGCGTGGAGGACGTCTGGAAGGCATGGGCGTGGAGGACGTCTGGAAGGCATGGGCGTGGAGGACGCATGGAAGGTATGGGCGTGGAGGACGTCTGGAAGCGTGAGCGAGGCTCGAGAACACAACAACCACAGAGGGAAGCAGGAAGGAAGTCTGGTGTGAGAGTGTCGCGACTGGGCAATTACCTCGCGTTACAGAGGAATGAGTAATGATGCGTGCGTGATGGGCAGAGCAACGCTGGTCGGTAAAGCCATGCTGTACCCTGCGCCTCTGCTGCTCCCTTTTGCACCACCAAGAGACAAAGTCCTACAAGATTCATGAGAAATGTAACTCATGAACCGACTGACAAACACCACGTCATGCGATAACCATGCACTCGACGTCTCATCATGAAGCGTAGACGAGAGAATGTATACGTGTGTCTTGAATCCACAGCAAGCAGGGTAGAGGAGAAAGCCTTGGTGCATGAAGGCACTACACTGGCATCTCCACCTGTCGTCATTATCGTCAGACTTGGCTGAAGACTCGTCAACACCGAGGTCGTCAGTGCCGGGCGAAGAGGCGAGGAAGAAGGTGGTGGTCAGCAGGTGAAGCCTGGCGTGAGGCTGGGTAGGACGGCCGCCGCTAAGTGCAACACGGACGCCGCCGTTGAGAAGGAGGAGGAGGTGGTGGGGGTGGTGGTGTAGGAAGAGGAGGAGGAGGAGGAGATACACTACATCCTAAAATAATATATAAGTCGACGAAAAAATTATACATTGATTGAGTTCTTTCTTTCTGAACGAAAAGAATGACGGGGCGAACAGGGACTGGGGATGACTTACAGGAGGTGTTGTCAACCAGACGGAGTGAGGTATGCACATGCACTTTAGGTCTCCATGTACTGTGAGAGCGTAATGTGGCCCAGAGTCATACTTTCCACTCCTGAAGAAGGTGGTTAGAGATTCTTCTTTTCCCGTTGGTCGATGCAGTCAGTAGCTTGACGGTGACGGCCTCAACGACCCCTTGGCAGTTTAGCGGGCCTAACGACCAAACAACCAACCAACCGCCCAGCCACAGTGTGGATCACAGTGTTCCCACTACCTCTCTGAAATAGGCTTACTGTACCCTACAGAGTAGGAAAGATGTGGCGAGTTACAAAAAAATAACACAGGGGTCCCTCATTTACACTGTCTCTCCTCCTGGATCCCATATTTTGGGTTTTATTTCACATCTGCGCAAGAGTAACTTTCCCGCACAAATGTTTCGCTTCCATTTTGGGAAACGTTTGCGTCACGCGGTGTTGTGGCGCGGCTGTGCGCCACGGCTGTGCGCCGCGGCTGGCAACACACACTGACATGTCAGCGAAATCCGGGAAGTGGACGGGCTATGAAAATGGGGAAGAAAAAAAAAAGATCTACATTAACGTAGCTCCAGAGTGCATTCGTTGGGATGACTACTCTTCTTCATCAGAATATTCTGGCGTATATCATGCGTGAATCTGCCTGGGAGCACAGGATCACTAACGCATTACCATAATCATGTCTACCAATCTCAACTTTAAAATCAGAATTCTAAAAAACACGCCGAGACACGCACACATTCCAGTGTTGTCACACGTAAAACAATAATTCTTTCGATCCTGAGATGTGCCAGCCAACTGGTGGTGTCCTCTAACACGTCCAGCAGATCCTGGGGCGTCGCCGGTGAGGCATTTATCTCACGGCGCGTGTGGTGTGGTGGCGGGCGAGGGTGGGAGGGTGGGCAGTTGGCGGCGGCGGCGGGTGGAGGAGAAGCCTGGCAGTGATGGAGGGAGCTGCCTGTGCCAGACACCCCTGGGTGCTCACGCTCCAGTGCACTCCACCAGTTCCCAGCAACACCCCGCCGCAGGAGAGAGAGAGAGAGAGAGAGAGAGAGAGAGAGAGAGAGAGAGAGAGAGAGAGAGAGAGAGAGAGAGAGGCGGCGGAGGAAGACAGAGTGTTGGCCCGTGCACCAGACAGGGAGGTGAGGTAGGTAGCTGGGGAGGAGGGAAAGGGACGGAATACGTGAAGGGTCGCCCGCTGGCTTTGAAGGAGAGGAAGTAAGGCCAGGCAAGAGCTGGTGGAGGTGGGGGGGATGTGAGCCATTTGGTCCCCCCTCAAAAAAAAAAAAAAACTGCATACTAACGAGAGTAACTGTAGCAATGCTAAATATGATGTTCCAAACATCCAGCCAGCCATCTACTGTTAAACCCCACAGCCTTCCCTATGGTTCGTATCGACTGTTTTACTATAATAATAATAATAATAATAATAATAATAATAATAATAATAATAATAATTTTACGAAGGTAATGCTGTGGCGCAGTTCAGCATAATCATGGACCCTGAGCAACGACTAGTGACTTGAGTAATGTTGTCAAACTCCATCAGAATCCATCCTGATGACCTCACACGACCCAGGACGGGATATGAAAATTCGAGCCAACATACATGTCAGGATGTATGCCAGACGGAGAGTGGTGTGGGGCTGGCGTTAGGGAACCTTAGCTACACTTGCACCGTTGAACGTCAACGGTGGTGAGGTACAATTGGTGGACGTCATTGGCGTTTGAGGCACAGATGGTGGACGTTACCAGTGGGCAAAGCACACACCTGGAGAGGCAAGAGGAAACGAACCTGGCTTTTTATACTTCCTAGTGGCCGAGCCTTGCCAGTGGCCTGACCTAACCACTGGCACAACCTCACTACTGGTCCAGCCTCACCACTAGCCCGACCTCACCACTGGTTAATCCTCACTACTGACCCCAAACCTCACCACTGGCTTATCCTAAACACTGACCCGACCTCAGCACTGGCCTGAATCACTGACCAGACCTTACTTACGACTGACCTTGACCTCGCCACTGACCCTACCTCACCCATGGCCAAGAGAAGTCGCCAAGGAACGAGTCATAGAGACGTCCCTCCAACGCCTTGCATCAATCCTTCAACCCTACAGGACATCCCACGCCGAGTGACGCCCTTACAGACAAGATCCCGTTCAACATGAGTGAGTATCCTCGAAGATCTCCCAACAGAGGATATGATCAACGGGGAAAGATTAATCAAATCACCAAGAGAATTTGATCAACGGGAACGATAAATCAAATTATCTAGAAACTGCTCAACGGGAAAGATTAATCAAATCAGCAAGAGTATTTGATTAAAAGAATAGACTAATCAAATCATCAGGAGTATTTGATCAACACGAAAGATTAATGAAATCATCAGGAGTATTTGATCAACACGAAAGATTAATCAAATCATCAGGAGTATTTGATCAACACGAAAGATTAATCATCAACAGTATTTGATCATCAGGACAGGTATGTGTAATTAAAGATTAATCAAACCATCAAGTTTTACGTATCTTCATCAACAAAATACTAATTCATTCTTCTTTATCTGCATGAGCAAAGGTGCATCAGATACGTGGACTGCATGACCAATGGTGTTGATATCAGGCACGTGGACTGCATTCTCCTGATCAATGTAGGCACCAGGTCTCGCTGTGCGGGAGGAAGTTTGAGTGGTGGTGGGAGAGAGAGAGAGAGAGAGAGAGAGAGAGAGAGAGAGAGAGAGAGAGAGAGAGAGAGAGAGAGAGAGAGAGAGAGAGAGAGAGAGAGAGAGAGAGAGAGAGAGGGGTGAGGGGGGGGGGGGCTGCTAGCAGCATCTCAAGCAACCAGTTCCTTCAGGAACAGAAGCGAAATTAAATTCCACCGGCTGCTGGCCGGATCCAAATGCTGTTATATCTCATTGTATGTCGACGCTGCTGCTTCTGCCCTCCCTCCCGTCCCGTCCCGTCCCCGTCCCAAATGCCTTCCCGTCCCGTCCCGTCCCGTCCCTGACAGATAACCCCCCAACCCCTCCCCAGTCCTCGTTTTCTGACATCTTTGACGGCGTGACACTACGTTGTACCACCTCCAAAGTGAGTAAGAAACTGGCTGGAGGAGGCAGACTACCACGGCGCGACTGATGATGTCAGGAGGGAGGACGCTGGGGGTATGCCTCGAGGAGGAGGAGGAGGAGGAGGAGGAGGAGGAGGAGGAGGAGGATGAGGACCAGCTACCTGCACCAAGCCTTCTCGTTCATAACTATTTGCTTCTCCTCCTTCTCAACTTGTCTCATACATCATGAAAGGCCGACATGATCAGCATCGCGTGATATTAAAAGGACGTGGGATGGGAAGATACTGAATATATTGGGCAATATGAAATACCTACGAATTACCTGTGGAAGACCTGGGTAAGACCTGGGGAAAACCTGAGGGAAGACCTGTGAAGACCTGGGGGGTCTTTTTGTTTTTCCAAATGGTTTTAAGTTTGAAAACAGACCCTATAAACTATCAATATATCTATTCATTTATCTAGTTACCTGTTTATCTATCTATCTATCTCCCTGCTACCCACCTCGGTATCGAGAGTGTAAGCGACGACTGCTGAGTGAACCAGCACTTCAGTGGCTGTTAAGTTTGACTCCTCTGATCAAGGTAGATCTATTTGGCTTCTGATCTCTCCATCTCAAATATAACACTTGGCAGCTAGTAACTCACACGACTCGTTCTTCTTAACCCTATATATATATATATATATATATATATATATATATATATATATTCCCTGGGGATAGGGGAGAAAGAATACTTCCCACGTATTCCCTGCGTGTCGTAGAAGGCGACTAAAAGGGAAGGGAGCGGGGGGCTGGAAATCCTCCCCTCTCGTTTTTTTTTTTTCCAAAAGAAGGAACAGAGGAGAGGTCCAGGTGAGGATATTCCCTCAAAGGCCCAGTCCTCTGTTCTTAACGCTACCTCGCTATTGCGGGAAATAGCGAATAGTATGAAAAAAAAAAAAAAAAAAAAATATATATATATATATATATATATATATATATATATATATATATATATATATATATATATATATATATATATATATATATATATATATGAAATACCTCATACTCCCTCAAGAAGCAACGCACGAGGACTCATAACAACCCACAGACCCCCGACTGTGCCACTCACACGCCACAACCGCAAACACAACCCCTGCGATCAACGGACACACACATAGAGAACAGGTCAGACAGGTCAGACGTAACAGAAACCATTAACAACCCTTCAACAACTATCAACATATCCCCTTACCTCCCCCCCCCCCCCCACACACACACACACACACAAACACACACTTGCCAACTTATCATAAATTCTACAATCAATTACATTTATTACGGGCCAGCAATAAATTTCCAGAACCACTCGCAGGCTGTAAGAATTTCTTCGTTAATCCCCAAGAACGATTCAATCCCCTTGGACCATTCACATAACTTTCCTTCCAATGGATTCCAAGACGACCCCCACACGTCATCGGAGATACCCATAAATCCAAGATCGACCCGGGCGTCATAAAATCCTCACATAAATCCTCTAGAAACACACCTTCCTCACCCTGAGAACGACTCGCGGATTCGAAGAAACTCCTCGCATTCTCCCAAACCCCTTTTAGGGAATTCAACAACCCTTGATAATACACAAAAGTAAGTGAAGCGTCGTAAGAAATCTCAAATACCAGTCCAACAGGTAATGAAAACCTTTACATCAATCTCATGGACAATTTCAAACCACGAAAACGACTTAGAAACATCGCTAAACCAGTCATAGAACCTTGGTATTCCTTGTACATTCCAGAAAGATATATTCACGATTTACTAGAAGTCTTGATCCCCTTAAGAGACAACCTAAAAACCACTTCGAAAAAAAAAAGAAACATTTCTCCAAGGTTCCAAAATGCTTTCCTGAGTGCTTGAAACTACTCTCACACTACAAGAGATCTTCATAAATCTGAAAAGTCTGAGTCATGCTCAAAAATCTCTCACATCTCATGACCCACTCACATTCCTGACACACATAAACCCTTTCGATACGTCGAGCCTTCTGAAAACCAATGATACACCCTGAGAAACCACCATCAGACCCCCTGAACTACAAACATTCCCTAAGTATCTCTCGCACATACCTGAAGGCAATTGCAAGCCTTTACACCCCAGCCACTTCCATGTCTTAGGAACCAATAACATAATGTAAAAAACACTCATAAAACTTAAGAATCACTCTCACTCCCTCAGGCGCTTCTCATAAACCCTCATAATCACTCTCACTCCCTCAGGCACTTCTCATAAACCCTCATAATCACTCTCACTCCCTCAGGCACTTCTCATAAACCCTCAGAATCACTCTCACTCCCTCAGGCACTTCTCATAAACCCTCATAATCACTCTCGCTCCCTCAGGCACTTCTCATAAACCCTAAGAAACACCCCCCCACCCTCCCAGAACAGCTTGCAAGTCCCTGAGGGCAAGTGAAAGCGAAAGAACGTGCTTCGAGTTGAGTCTGATTGAAGTGATGTTTTTAAGATTATCCCAGATGCGCCACATCCCTATCCTCAATATGACACGGCAGAAAGCTGAAGTGGGAGGGGGGGAAAATCATGTTCCGAGCCGGATGATGCGAAGCGAGTCTCAACTTTTCGTGCCACTTGGCAATTATTGACGAAAAACTTATACACTTGCGTCGGAAGCTGATTCTGTGGCTCTGAAACTTTGATCACATGGAATCCCAAGGAAGAATTTTTCCTCGCACCGATGATAGCTTTCCTAAAGTATAGGCCGATGGTCGATAGTATACTGTCTGCAGGAAGGCAGCACCGCATGTGACTGGGTGTATGTATGTATGTATGTATGTATGTATGTCTGTATGTATGTATGCTGTGTGTGTGTGTGTGTGTGTGTGTGTGTGTGTGTGTGGGTGTGTGCGTGTGTGTGTGTGTGTGTTACGTGACTTGTACAAAACGAACTAGAGACGAATAATCATTTTTTTCGTGTTTTTTCCCCCACGAATCGTGTCAGGATGTAGCAGCTGCTATCATACAGCTGGCACAACAACTGGGGGGTTCCGTGAGGGAAGTATCCATGGAAGATGTGGTATCGTGAGGTGTATCATATCATAGGGATGACATCGGTGGGTTCAGGGGATACTACTTCAACTGATTCACTGTCTCGGATCAACTGATTCACTGGCTCGGATCATCAGAGTTGAGCTACTTAAGGCTCGGGTAGTATGGGAGAAGTTGTTGCTCTTACACTTGATCGACATAATGTTTCTTTCTCTCCTGCTTCTGTCACAGCTGCCTGTGTCTCCTCTATTCAAAACTCACCTGGTTATATCTCATTTGACTCTAAATTAACTACTCAAGACTCAAATAATTCTGATTTGGCCTGTACATATTCCATTCTATAACGAACTAATTTTTTTGGGTTCACTGATCATGGCTCAGCTGATTATTTTGCTTAACCAGGCATCGTTCATCAGGCTCCAACTCGCCTGATCGTATAGTTAATGATTCTAGCTTTGCTGCTTATTTTCCGACTGCCTTTGGCTCAGTGAAGGATTAAGTTATCTCCCACTCATAATGTGGTGGCTTACTTGATGATCCTGCCTCATCATATGAGTGCGGCTGTGATGCAGGCGGATCATTGGGTTCTCTGTGAGCTGGTTCTGAGTTAGTTTGTAAATGGTCTGGGTGGTTCTGGCTCACACGGTGACGGCTTCAATACGAACATCTTTGCTGGCCACATTTGATTTCGTTGTTGAATAACCAGACCAAGAGGCTCTTGGTCATGGCTTAGCTGGTCTTGAGTAAGCTGGTCACTGATCAGCTGTTCATAATTTGATTAGATCTGGCTAAGCTGAATCCTACTTTTGCTAGTTTTGGTTCAGCTGTTATTAGTTCAGCTTGTCCTGGTTTCGAGTTGATCCAGTTTAAGCAGATTCGGCTTATGCTGGTCCTGGTTGAACTAGTTCTGATTAAGCTGGTTCTGACTCAGCTGGTCCAGGTTATTCTGACCCTGGTCGAGCTGGTCCTGGTTCATTTTTTCCTGGTCGAGCTGGAACTTGTTAATCTGATCCTGGTTGAGTTGGTCCTGGTTGATCTAATCCTGGTCGAACTGGTCCTGGTTTAGTTAGTCTTCGTTGAACTGGTCCTGGTTGAGATAAGTCCTCGTTGAACCTGTCCTGGTTGACCTGGGTCGCAAGTGAACTGATACAAGTGTGTTAAAGTCAGTGGCACGGGCCGAGCAGTGCGTTGTCACAGTCTGTGACGTTCCTCGTCAGTGACACTCGACGTCCGACGCTCCACACTGTAAGAACAATTCGCTGCTGCCCGCGTCTGTCACGTCTCCCTGGGATTATCACCATGTGCAGACCGGGGACTTGAGCTTTCCACTCTTTGTTCATGTGAATGTTATGATACTGTGTTCTCTGATGAATACGGATGAAAAGTTTTTAACCTTACCCAATAATATCCTTGATTTTCGAAGTTCACGAAGGCCCTTGAATACCACTGGACATTTTCTAGCCCATTCGTACCATCGTAATATGAACTGAACAGACGAACATTGGATCTGTATCATCGTAAGTATGAAATGAACGGACGATCGTGAAAAGAAGTGAACACACGAACACTGGAACTGTATCATCGTAAGTATGAAATGAACGGACGATTGTGAAAAGAAGTGAACACACGAACACTGGAACTGTACCATCGTAAGTACGATATGAACAGACAAACATTGGAAACAGATCCAGTACTTTGCTTCTCCAGTTTTAATTATCCTTACCATTTAGCAATCATCCTCTCTTCGATCCCATGATACACATGAGAGTTCCTATACCTCATTCATCACCAGTGACGTCATCCCACACTGTCATACCTAAGTTTCTGATAAGATGCGAGCCTTCCCGCGTCTCGTAATCAGCATTTACTCTGATGGCTTAAAGTCCCTCCGCCTCGGCAAAGATGGAAATTCTCTCCACATGAGTCTATGCTATTTTCCGCAGCCGCCGCGCGAGATCTGGCTGGTACCAGACGGTAAATATAGTCTGCCCCGAAGCTAAGAGACTAACTCATTTATCCTGAAGTTAACAGAAAGTAGATTAAGAGGATCTGTGCTTTGTGTTACTATCCAAATGATAAAGAAGAACGAGGAAAGTTGAGGGAGCACGAAATAATAATTTCCCCCGGGAAGAGAGCCTCTCAATTTGTAAAAAAAAAAAAAAAAAAAAAAAAAAAAGAGAGGGTGTTTGCTGGACCGCCTGTTGCTCTGTTTCCCACACTTAGCTCGTTAGAACGGCTGAGGCTCTGGAGAGTTAATGCTGTTTAAGACAACGTCCATGTTGCCCATTCCCTTTCAGTCTATTGTATAAGTCCTCAGAGGGACGACCTCATCTCTGTCTTCGAATGGTATGGTTGTCAACAATAAAAGTTCGACTCTTTTATGGTCTGTGTCAGTATATTGTATTTGGGTGTAGATTTTACTCAGACCTTTTAAACGAAATCGCAGACGTTATCAAACGAAGGATTTCCCATCTGTACTGAACCGACTGTGCATCTGTGTGTGTGTGTGTGTGTGTGTGTGGCAAGACGTAAACACGCCTTTAAACAAGAAGTACCTTCTTACAACATGATACTGCAACACACCAGCAGATGCCTGAGTCGGCATGTGTCTTCATGAATCTTACCTCATTTACCTAAAGAACATTTACGATGTGGCACTACCAGCAGACAAGCAGTCAGTCACACCACTACACTGTTATGGTGTTCGTCCTGTTCCATTACCTATTTGTGATATGGCATCGGCAGGCACATGTATGTTTTGTGCTCTCTCATCTTCCGTCCTGTGACTCGTAAACCCTGGGCCTATCTTTCTATGACAGAGCCTCGCACATTCATATTCATTCTACTTTCTTCTTACTACACCTTCCCTGTTCCTAGGTCTCCACACATACCTGAAGGGAAGAATCAGGCTTTGTTAACCGAGTAAGAATCTCATCACCTGCGACGCCTTATGTGGATTTCGATCTTTTATAAGGAACTGGGCAGCTCTTACACTTTAGATCATTCCCCTTTAATCTGCTGCGAACAGCATCTCTATTGTTGGAAAGCCTCTGACAAGAAGTGAGCCTCTCAATGCAACAAGCGTTCGGTACCTACAGACACCGAATGGACTGTCTTTAAGACCAGCAAGTTGACTGTGTGAGCTTCCGCTCCTGATCTTACACCTGACGCCTTCGTCAGATGTTTGCGTGCTTTCCAGCTGAGTGACATGTTTGGCAGGGAGGCACCTTCCTGCTCTATCAGCTGGGGCTGTGGGTCATTGCTGGGAAAGAAGGTCTGGGAGACATCCAAGTACCCAGTCGCTTAATTCTTACAGATTTATTTGTAAGCCTTCAGGGCATCTGAAGTAACTGGGGGTATGACCACTTTGCACGGGTGTCGTGCCTCTGGCTCCTCACAGCAACAAATGGATGCTTGTGTCTCAAGGTGGCGTCAAACAGACTAAAAGGAACTGGCGGTGGTTTGCTGAGCCGCAGGGAGGCGGGTACGAAACTGACTGTGACTTGTGTGAGGTCGTAAATCCCTAGCTAAAGTCATAACACTGATTCCTGTGTTGACGCTTTGCTCCCACTGTTCGCTCCATGCTGTCCTCCACTTACCCTCTGCTAATGTGCTCGTCACCCACACTAACACAGATCCACTTGCCACCCTTCTGTATCGATGTACTGTACCTGGTGTATGCTCATAGCTTACCCCATACCTTCCCCCGTATTGAATCCTTCACCTGCACTGTCACAGGCCCACATATTACTCTTCTCTTCACCAATACTATCACAGAAACTCTTCTCTATTTATAATAACACAAAACAAGCTAGGTTTATACCATAAACTCTTTCTTTAGCAAAATGTCACTCCTCAGCGATTTCCCCTGAACCTTGAAAACTCTGGCGTCGTGCAAATATTTTGAGTGTAACGCTTTATGAATATCAACAAGAGTGTGAGGTCATCCATACTGCTCACTGGGCATATCGCGGATGGACAGAGCATCAACATGAGTGTTATGACGGGAGTACATCCTCATGAGTGAGGGAGAACGTGAGTATAATAACATAATGAGTGGCATGTTGGTCGGTTCATCACCGTGTGCACATCTTCAGGGATGGGACGTCTTGACTCATCGATGGTATGACATGACTGTCATGAGATTATCTGTGTGACGAGAGAGAGAACCACCGACATGCCTCTGATATGCTGGACACATCCTTGCGAGAACACCATCGTGGTTCAAACATCTTCGGTGTGGGAATGGACTCCGGTGTATAAAAGCAAATAAAACTGGATACAAACTGATTCAATGAAACACTTTCAGAATAACAAATGGACGAAGAAGACATATATCACAGTCTCAATCATGAAAAATTTCTTAAGTAAGCACAGCAATGGAAATTTATTAGCTAGTAAGTTCGACAGAGTCCAGAGGGGGGGGGGGGTTATCATTAAGTATTTTCAAGGCATGAATGAGGCTCGCGTCTAGACTCGAGGATGGTGTACTATGGTTCCCCTCCCATGACTAGACGAGAGAGAGAGAGAGAGAGAGAGAGAGAGAGAGAGAGAGAGAGAGAGAGAGAGAGAGAGAGAGAGAGAGAGAGTAATGAAGGTGAGTGAACCTGATCAACCAAGACCAAGAGACTGACCCACTCTACCGATACCCCAAAACAAAAGAACATCTTGAAAATATGAAAGGTTGAAAGATTATAATTATCATAAACAAAAAAGCTCTATGGGAATCTAACATATTTCTTCAAAACAATAGAGAAACTCACAAAGAAATAGTCAGTCAGTCATGAAGCACTACTACACGAACGTATTATACAACCCGTAATAATAATGAATATCTCCTATAGCAAGTCATTCAGCAACGACACGGGTAAAATATATTCTTTAACGGAGTAACTGAATACTAGAACAAGATACCTACAGATATGAGAACACGGAAGACGTTCAATACAAAAGAAAAAAATAATAAAATATCTGTAGAGTATTGCACGAAAATGTAGAGCTAGACCCCCAAATCTTTAGAATATTCAAAGAAAATGTAGCACTGGACCTAATACTGCTAGCTTTAGAGTAGTTAAGATAATTGTAGCACTAGACCCAATATTGCTATTTCTAGAATATTTGAAGAAAACGTAGTACTGAACCCAACACTGCTATCTGTAGAGTATCTAAAGAGAATGTAGCACTGAACCCAATGTTACTAGCTCTTCAGTATTCAAAGAAAATGTAGCACTGGACCCAGATGTGTTCTACAGAGGAAAGTGAGCGAACATACAAGTCACTTCCAAAGTCTGACCATAAATCTACTGAGGAATTTCCTATGTTCCACACGCGAAGGGGGAGTCGTTACGAGACTAAATGGAGAGTAAAAATGGAGTGTAAAATTCTCATAGTCTGACCTACGCTTGTTATATTTTTGAGTGTGAGTCTTGAGAGCGCGCGGTGGTGCCATTACAGTTTTAAAAGAGAAGATTAATATGGTGAGGATAACCACAATGAGGAACTTGTTACTCCAGTGTCAGGCCAGCCTGGCCCTCTTCTGTCTACCATGAGAGTTTGCTAATACACCAGCCCTACATTTACCATCAGACTTCGTGAATATACCAGGTCTACGTTTACCTTTAGAGTTCATAAATATATCGTCTCTACGTGTACTATAAGACTTCCTAAATACTCCAGCCCTATGTCTACCATGAGACCACGAGACTTTGGAAACACATGCACCAGCAAACTGGAGAATGCACGTTAACCCGTAGAGAAGGAGGCGAGCAGACACTCACCTTAAAGTCTGGTTATAAACCTACCGAAAAATTTCCCGTGTTCCACCAGCCAGGGGAGTTTGCCGGACTGAACCACACTCAAATTCACATTCTACGCTTCCCGCCCAGGATCATGCAGGGGGGGGTTGATATATTTCAACAGGAGTTTAGCGTTCTCCACTGCATGATAACATGACTCCCTCCCACATTGTGACACAGCCACAGTGATCCCAGCTCAGAGCAATGTAAGCTCACCTAAGGCTTCTGTGTTCTCACAGGTGATGGGCCCAGGACATGACATCATGGCCAGGCCACCGAGGGCGGTGACATCGTCAAGCCTGGAGTCCAGTGACATCGTGGATGTCGTATTGTTGCCCGAGTTCAATAGATTGTTTATCATTAATCAATTCATTTACACACACACACACACACACACACACACACACACACACACACACACACAAACGCACATCCAATACTTCGGGCTGTAGCCAGTGCATCATGCTGGCCATCGTCACCTCCTGTCACTAGAGATCCCTATTCCCCGGGTTACAGTTCGGCACCACAACCGCACTGAACCCATCCCAGCTCTAACAGACCGCCACACGTACAGCCTCGTTCCAACCACAATGAACATCATCAATAATCAGTGGATTGTATGTTTACTTTTGTATTTTGTGTATAAACTGTTTGTCTAACATCAATGATTTTTACGGCCGTTGCCTATTGCTGAATGCATTTTCCAGTATATTTTCAGCTTTTACTTGTAGTTAATTCGATAAAGGTAAACACACACACACACACACACACACACACACATGTATTTACGTAAGTCTGCAATGCAGTGAGCAAAACACAGACTGGAAGAACCTTGAGAGAGGTAGACTAAGGAGGCAGGCAGTGTGGCCAGCTAACCTCCCTTGCAACACTGGGAGGGAGGAGGGCGTACTTCTGCCTGGTCTTGTGGCACTGAGGCACACGGCAACACTGGCCCTCAACAAAGAGGGTCGTTGTCGGGAATATTGACCTTGTCATAAACCCCTCACGCCACCTGAATTACTGCACTGTTCCTCTGCACATCACCGGTTCAGGGGTTAAGAAAGGGGGGTCTCTTGTCTCCTCATACAGTTCACCCTAATGCTTAAATACGGGTTATAGTCATGAGTACGTATGATACCACTTTCCTCCTACGCAACTTTCTATACCAATGTTTCATTTCTTTCAACTTATCTGCGAGATATCTTACTTCCAATGTGATCGTTACACTCTCCACTTCTCTAGTGCTATGTGTCATGGTAAATGGAATGAGGGGTATATCAGTGGACCACAGAGACAAAATAATGTCTAAGCAACTAGACATGGTACCCGTTGATGGTTGGGCTTCGTGCAGGCTCCCACTGTCATAGATCACAGAGGATCTTCCCACTGGCCCACACCACCAGCGAGTGGGTCATCTTGCTACTGCTCATCACCACAGCAGATCTGAGGACGGTGTGTCTTCCTCCTCATCCACGATACATGACTTGTTTTTTTGTGTTTGCTGCGCCAGCACGTCATTTGAATCTCCTAATCAAGACATATACATACATTATATACATTATATATATATATATATATATATATATATATATATATATATATATATATATATATATATATATATATATATATAATCTTAGACTAAGCTGTGTATCCAATTTATCAACCAAAAACTAGGGGAGGATGAACAGCTGGATTGACTGTAGACCGCCTGTCGCGACCAAGATTCGAATCTATGCGAGCTCGACCCCGGGTGGCCCGTGAATGCGTCACGGTCACCATCGCTAACCGCTACACCACGAAGACCCACGAATATATACCTTTTTCTGCTTTGCTATACAATTTGCCTGGGGTACCGAGAATAGCAGCCTAGACAGATGCTGACGAAGGGGACAGGGATTATCCTGACGAGCGAAACTGCCTTTGGTATCGAGGCACAAACCTCAATTTGACACACCCGAGGACTCCCTTAATGGGAAGGACTGGCTATCTCTCCCCACGTCGCCATCCGTATTGGATCTACCTTACTAACACCACATGCAGTGTTCCTCCCTCTGATCCTCCCAACCTCCTGGTGGTGGTGCCTAACTGAGCTTATCTCCGTCCTGGCTTAGGTTTCGACAAGACCCACTCATCCTCCCCACGGCAGAGAGAGAGAGAGAGAGAGAGAGAGAGAGAGAGAGAGAGAGAGAGAGAGAGAGAGAGAGAGAGAGAGAGAGAGAGAGAGAGAGAGAGAGAGAGAGCCGACTACTAAAACCCTCTGGCCGAGATTGGATTTCGGGAACTTTAAACCGGAGCAAATCACATCTTTCACGGAGTCTTAAGATTGGGAATTATTCATCCAAGTTTTAGACTCCTTTGAACGCCTCTCGGCCATTCCTGTTTCCCTATGTTCGAGCAAAGGCTCGCACGATCCGGTCTGGATGGTTCATTTCATCCATTTCCAGGTCAGCGGTTGAATAGACTACGCTGGCACACATCACGTACCTATTATTTTGGCTGAAACTAACACGATAAACAAACACAATTTTGTCCACGCTTTTAACTGAAACTTATGTCCAATTATCGACTCGATCTTTACCTGTATATGGAATCAGAAGTGTAAGAAAACGCGCCACTGGTCTTCGAACGCTCCGAGACTTACTTCGAAGCTTCGACCGAGGCGAGACCCCCCCGAAGCGAGCGTTGAGGCCACCTACATGAGCTTCCTCTATCCCTCTACGAGAGAGATCCTAAAAATAAATGTGGATCAGTCGTGTAATCTTGGTAACCAGGCCAGTCAACACGGGAGCCGCTGCTGACGTGCATCACCGTGGGTTAACTCCACCATTAAAGCCTCCATTACTGAGAGGTTAAGTTGTTTAGTTTTGATGGTCAAACTAACAGCGGTGGCGGAGGTAAAGGTGGGGAAAGGTGTTGGGGGAAAAGTGATAGTGATTTTGGCCATGCTATTGTTTGGTGTTGGAGATGGCGATGGTGTTGGCAATGATGGCGAAGCTAATGGTTGGTGCTAGTGTTGGTGATGGGACTGATGGTTGTGATGGTGGTGTTGATGCTTGTGCTAATAGTGATGGCGTTGGTGGTGATGATGATGATGATGATGATGATGATGATGATGATGGTGATGGTGGTGGTGATGGTGGTAACTCTGGTAGCACTGGTAATGGTGATAGAGGAGGTGATTGTGATGAGTTGTAGGTGGTGTTAATGTTGTTCTTGTTGTTGTTGTTGCCGGTGTTCCTGTTACTGGCGATGGCAGTGGTACTAAAAAAGTTGGGTGTAGTGGTGGGTGTGGTGATGGATGTAGTGGTGGATGTAGTGGTGGGTGTAGTGGTGGGGGTGGCTGTGGTAGTGGTGGTGATAAGGATAGTGGGTGTGGTGGTGGTAGTGTGGTGGTTACGGCGGTGGTGGTGGAAAGACGTTAATAGCCACAGTAGTGGCCGTGGCTGTGGCTGTGGTGTTGGTGGATCCAGTGATGATGATGGCGGGGTGTGGGCGATAGCGCCCTCAGGCAGTAGCAGCGGCAGTCATGCAAGGTATCATGGGTATTGTTGTCATTAGTGCGCTCAAACATACGCCTCCTAATGTACACGACTCCATTATGTATATACTGGCAGCGAGCTGCGCGGCACACGTCCTCAGGGTCACATCTGTTGCTGCCCCTCCTCCCTCCTCATCCTCATAATCCACTTTCGTTCTCTCTGTCGCTGTCCCTCATCCTCCTCATCCATTTTCTTTCTCATCTACTGCTGCTCTCTCTTCTCCTCCTCATCCTCGTCCACTCTTATTCATTCCTCTTACTTTTTCTCCCTTCTTCTTCTTCTTCTTCTTCTTCTTCTTCTTCTTCTTCTTCTCCTCCTCCTCCTCCTCCTCCTCCCTCGGCCTCTTCCTTAAACCCTTTCCCTCCCTCCTAGCCTGCCTCCCTCCCTCCTCGCTCTCCTCCGCCCGTAGTGCTACATGTGTGGAGGTGGCAACAAGAAGGAATCGCTCATCCACTCTAACGCTCCCGAGACACAACAACAGCCACCCACTGTGGCGCTCTAAAGCTGCTCTATCACTCGAGATGCCTCGGCAATTTTCAGATTCTCTTTATGTGGCATTGCCGGAGGAGAGAGAGAGAGAGAGAGAGAGAGAGAGAGAGAGAGAGAGAGAGAGAGAGAGAGAGAGAGAGAGAGAGAGAGAGAGAGAGAGAGCAAACAACAGCGATTTATCAAAATACATCGAATGTAGTGTAGTTTCTTGTATAAACACAAGCACAAACGTGCAAACTTACACTCGAATACACAAGCTAAAAGATAAGCACAATAAAACCCACACACACACACACACACACACACACACACACACACACACACACACACACATACATACACACTCGTGGATGCATTCGAAGTCAACAGACAGTTATATAACCCCAAGGTAAAGCGCTTGACAACACCCCCACCAACTGACTTACCAATGAGACCCCAGCAAGGGAGCCAAGTCTCTCTACTTCATCACAATTGTTCAGGGTTTATCTCCAGCGACCAAAATGACTCGAATATGGGGAAGTCTTAAATATGTTTTCCCAGTATGGAAAAATCTATTATCATCCTGTATCTACCAAGCCTAGAATGTCATATACAGTTCCGACCCACCGCCGTCAGCCGATCTCCCAGCTTACTCTGTGAAAAGTCTGTTTCTCTTGTCAGCTTTATTGACTTTGTGACCATCTGTTTCACACTGCACATGGGCAAGGCCTCTGTGTCTCCCACCTTCGTGACTTCACCAGATATATTTCGACCTTGACAGCCATAACATAGTCATCAAGTCATCCTTAACCCCAGCGCTTTGGGTAAGTCTCATTCCACCTTTTGCAAAGTGAATGCTAGTCTACATGTACGCTTCCGAGAGGCCATCGCGTCGCCACTTTCCAATCCCTCACTTGTCCCGTCCCAAAGGTCAAACATGAGAACACGTCGAGGAATATACGAGCGATATCAGACGGGACAACACCACTCCCGACTCCAATATCCCTCAGAATAATCTCAACCTCCTCCAAGACTACGACACCATCAACCAAGCTAAGATCGAAATCTTGCTAGGCTCCCAGCACCTACAGCTTGTGGCAAGGCTCCTGCACCTACAGGTTGTGGCTCCCAGGACCTACAGCTTGTGGCAAGGCTCCTGCACCTACAGGTTGAGGCTCCCAGGACCTACAGCTTCTGGCAAGGCTCCTGCACCTACAGGTTGTGGCTCCCAGGACCTACAGCTTCTGGCAAGGCTCCTGCACCTACAGGTTGTGGCTCCCAGGACCTACAGCTTCTGGCAAGGCTCCTGCACCTACAGGTTGTGGCTCCCAGGACCTACAGCTTCTGGCAAGGCTCTAGCACTTCCAGGTCGTGCAATCCACAAAGCTTCTTCGACTCCCTCAGGACCAGCACCTACAGGCTGTGCAGTCCACAAACTAAGTTATAAGCAACATGTTAGTACAATTACCATATCTTCCAGGTAACTACCCTACATTCTTCGTCGTCTCAAGTCACCTGGATTCCATGCACTTGAAGAACATCTATACAACTGAAATTCTTCCTAAATTAACCTATGTCACTCATACCTGCTTCTTTCTCTTATCCACTACACTGCAGGAGATACTAGAAAAGGCGTAGAAAACGGTACGCGAGATCATATATTCGGTCACTCTCCCAGTGAACCACTTAGTATCAAGATGCGCTAAGCTGACTCTCCCAGTTCTCTACCCCTATCACCTGGACCTAAAGCCGACAGTTTAACATCAAGAACCTGCACTATTCTCGCCACCGTCATATCCAGACACCAGTGATCCCTCGTTCCCGAGTTGCATCTCGGCACCTCATACGCGTTCTTCCGAGTTCGAACAGATCGCTCCATGAACAACACTAATCCCAGCCATAGTGAACATCATTCAATGATATCGATAATAATAACCATTATAATCATTACACACACACACACACACACACACACACACACACACACACACTTTATATATTCATATATTTTCTTCTCTCTCCCACTTGATCGCCGTTTCTTACGTTAGCGAGGTAGTGCCAGGAACAGACGGGAAAAAAGGCCGCATTAGCTCACATCCATTCTCTAGCTGTCGTGTGCACTTATACGCATTCGTTTCTTCGTGTATCCTCGAGGACGAATTCAGGGATACAGTAAAAAAAAAAAAAAAGGACGTAAAATACAATTATACTGTACACGGTTATTCTAATTACCTCTCCTAATTCCCAATATGCAATCCTGTCCATAACACAGTAATAAAGCTAAAAGGGATGTTATATCAAAGTACTTCATATGTAAAGCTAATGTGCCTTTAATAACCAAGTCCTCTCCAGCCCTACTGTTATTCAATACGTTATTGGCCAATATATATCCTGCATCTCCCACCAGTCATCATCAAGACTCACTGCGGGTGACACTGTAATTTTATCAAAGGTAATTAAGTAATCTATTGGTTAAAGAGAAACATGGGTTACCTCATTCTGATCTTCCCATATATTTCACTACAAATATATCTTTGAAAACGACTTACAAGTGGTTTCGTAAATCACGAATCACCTCTCTCGTTACCATAATAATATCCTGTTATTTTTTCCTTGGTAATTTCTAGTAATGGAATACTTGAAATAGAATTCCGGAGGTAAATACTGACTGGCTCAGCCCAGAAATCCTGACTCGCGTCTCCTCAAGAGCTACAATGTTTACGAACGAGAAAGCTGAGGATTCCACGTTCCGAACATATGAGTTTTCGACTCGGCTTCTTATAAGGTGTCGTTCCTTTGATCTCTAAACCATTATCTCGCCTCATAATGAACATACACACAAGGAGTTAGAATAACTTCTTCACTTCAGTGTCTACTTTGAACTCCTCAGGAAATATAAGTACTCAGACATCGTCTTTTAGAAAGATAAGATTTTGATTTCTATTTTGTAAAAGATGTATTAGATTTTTGTTTCTATTTTGTATTAGAAGGATAGATTTTTGTTTCTATTTTGTATTAGATTTTTGTTTCTATTTTGTATTAGAAAGACAATTTTAATTTCTATTTTCTTTTAGAAAGAGAGATTGTAATTAATATTTTGTATTAGAAACATTGATTTTTGTTGCTATTTCGCACTAGAAAGACAGCTTTTTGTTTGTCTCGTAAAAAGAAAAATCCATATAAAATAAAAATAAAAAACCCCACTCCGGCAGCCATCATCATATCTCTACAACAGCAAGTTAAAGCTGCAGGTCCACCACAGCAGCAGCAGCAGCACCAATATATGGGTTTCAATCTAAAACTCTGACACTCTTGGTCATATCGGATTTCCTTGCCCTGTCCACCCCCCCCCCCCCCCCCCCACACACACACACACACACACACACACACACACACACACAACTGGGCACAGCAGCAGCAGACGGGCGAAGTAGTACGTGGCCGTCCAACCAACCTTTCCCTAAACGGGAGACACAAGGGACAAAAATAAAAACCCCCCGCACACTCTCACGCGTGAAGATTCACTAAACACACAGGGAGAAGGAGGAGGAGGAGGAGGAGGAGGAGGAGGAGGAACTTTACGAAGGTCTGCCGCCCTGGATAAGGTACTGTCGTTGATACCAAACTCGACAGACAACGAAGTCACGTAAAACTCGAACTCACACCTTACAACACCTTAAGGAAAAGTTGACTGTTTTTCTTACCACATGAAAGTCGACCTGAAACAAACTGATTCGCCATTCAGATCAGTCTGTAACGAGCAGTTACCGGCAGTATTCACGGACTAACACCAATGGTTAACTTGGACGGCTACATAATCATAACAAACATCCCACGACAATCATACGAAAACTTAGATGAGTTTATCACCCGAGTCATTAACGGGTGCTCAAGCTTTGCGCTACATACCAGGATTTTATCCAGAACGACGAACGTGAACGGAAATGCAGTATTCCTTGTATGTTATTAGAGAAGCCACTAGTGAGTTCACAGGAATATAGCCTGGCATCTTGCCTTGGAATTGGACTCCGTCGGGCCACGTCTAGCACCAGCTGGGGTGTCTCGTTTTCATCATCTCTCGCATCTTTCTCCAGACTATAATGCTTTTTTTTTTTATCAGCCCTAGGAACACTGTACTGAACTTGAACTTTCAGTATAAAGACTTCATTAACCCTCAGAACTTTCAGTGGAGTTGAGAACTTTTACCAGACTTGAAACTTTCAGACTTATTTATATCTTTGACAGGACACAACTTTCACCAGAACTTTGCCCTCAGCAAAGAACTTTAAAAACGTTCACTAAACTTTAAAAAAAAAAGAAAAACTTTCGCAAGACATTGGATTATCTTCAGGCATACGAACTGTCAACAGTATGCCGGACTTTCCCAACACTTAAAAAGTGCTTGTCTGATTTAAGAACCATTACCAACACTCGTACAAGTTCACTAGAACTTAGAACATTCGAACGAACAAAATCACTTTCAACAGACTTAAGAACGTTTCATCACTACAACTTAGAAAGTTTCACCAGTATTTAGAACTTTAAGCCACTTGCAACACAGAAAAAACACGTTCTATACACATAGGAACGTCTGCAAGGCTGGAAAACTTTCAACCTCAGCTTAGATAAAAGAAAAAAGTTTAAGCAGCTTAAAGAACTCTGATTAGAATTGAGTAGAACTGAGTACTTTTATTTTCATTATATATATATATATATATATATATATATATATATATATATATATATATATATATATATATATATATATATATATATATATCATCCCTGGGGATAGGGGAGAAAGAATACTTCCCACCTATTCCCTGCGTGTCGTAGAAGGCGACTAAAAGGGAAGGGAGCGGGGGGCTGGAAATCCTCTCCTCTCGTTTTTTTTTTTTTAATTTTCCAAAAGATGGAACAGAGAAGGGGGCCAGGTGAGGATATTCCCTCAAAGGCCCAGTCCTCTGTTCTTAACGCTACCTCGCTAACGCGGGAAATGGCGAATAGTTTGAAAAACACACACACACACACACACACACACACACACATATATATATATATATATATATATATATATATATATATATATATATATGGGATAATTTCAATCATATTAATTTGTAGTGTGTAAGCACTGCGCTGAAGTAGTGGCCAAGGCAATACGTTAGTGGTTGAAACGGACGAGGAAGCTCACCCATAACCCCTCTTGCGCCGACCATCCAGAAACCCTGAATAAGATGACCCTTCCAACCACCTATCCATCCATCCCCTGGACCTCCTCACCCAACAGTTCGGGACGAAGCTATTGCACCGTCCGCTTCTCCTCTCCACCATCACCTCCCGCCTCCGGAGATCCCGCGATCCAATTTAATTTCAATTTCAAAAGTTTTATCCCAGGGAGAAGCGGGACCACACAACATGGCGAAGTTCCCGCATTACAATACCACCAAATTCACTCTGATTTGTATACGTACTCCCTACGTTGTCACATTCTTTTTCCATTTACATCACTTTCAGATTTTACAACTCTCGTCTACCTCATACACAAGCTGAGCGTCTCCTTAGACTAAAGACAGTCCTGGAATTCATGACGTGCAACCAACATTTACCACCTCCAAGGCACTGGTCACCATCATATATCCACACCACCACCACCCCTCAGCCTTCAACAACCAACCACAGCTCACCACTTCATACCAACTGGCTGTGTGTGTGTGTGTGTGTGTGTGTGTGTGTGTGTGTGTGTGTGTGTATGTGTGTGTGTGTTACCCGAGCCACTACTACCGCGTCCACATCTCCAGCGAAAGACTCACTTCGCTCGGAGGTGAATCTGATCATGGCTGCAGAGCTGCACGTCGACTGCTCCTGCAGGTATTTACCCCCCAAGTGACATCACGAACCATAACAATGTTAGAAACAAAAAAAAATTGAGTCCACAATAGATTGATCACATGATTCACCCACACCTGGCAAATATAATGTGTTAATCATGCCACCAGAGGACTCTTATCATGAATGGGTACTGGGGTTATCATCCCGGGACCTTGTTGTCCTGGGACTCCTGCACTTTCAAGGCTGCGCTACATTCAGCAGCAGGGAAAGATGGACTCCTTTGAAGCGAGATATTCTTCGTCGAGAATGTATGTATACTACATACGAATATATATATATATATATATATATATATATATATATATATATATATATATATATATATATATATATATATATCTTTTTCTTTCAAACTATTCGCCATTTCCCGCGTTAGCAAGGTAGCGTTAAGAACAGAGGACTGGGCCTCTGAGGGATAATCCTCACCTGGCCCCCTTCTCTGTTCCTTCTTTTGGAAAATTAAAAAAAGAAAAAAAGAAAAAAAGAGGGAAGATTTCCAGCCCCCCGCTCCCTTCCCTTTTAGTCGCCTTCTACGACACGCAGGGAATACGTGGGAAGTATTCTTTCTCCCCTATCCCCAGGGATAATATATATATATATATATATATATATATATATATATATATATATATATATATATATATATATATATATATACATAGCGTTAATGAGATGACCTTGATTATACATAACTGTAGGGTAACCAGAATGACATGGTAACGTCTAAGTAGTCATAACAAGCTCGTTTGGCTGGTTGCTCCGCTGGGGGGGGTTGGAGAACCAGCGTTCACAAGGCGGTGTGTGTGTGACGTCACGGGCCATATGGCTGCCGTCAACCCTCGAGTGCCCCCTGAGGCAGGCTGCTCAAGGGCAGCCCTCAAGAGCATGGGAGGGGGAGGGGGATTAGGGACAAGAGGGTTTGATCATGAGAGGCGGTAATGGAAGGAGCGAGGGAGGGAGGAAGGGAGGGAGGAAGTATAGGGTTGAGGGGAAGGGGGTAAAGTACTGGTGGAATGACTTATATTAAGACAGGATGCCGTCACATAGGGTCGTGTGTGAACGACCGGTCGAGGCATGTATGGTATGAGGGTGTTGGTGGCTGGACGGTGTTGAGCAGTATTTACTGGAGTAGGTAGGACTGTTGGCAGTGTGACAACTAGCACTTGACAGTGAGGGAGAGGTAGGTGGCTGTTGGCAGTGTGGGCACCAGCCCTTGACACTGAGGGAAGGCGGGAAGGACGCTGTTGGCAGTGCGGGCACCAGCACCTCACACTAACGGAGGCAGGACGTGAGAGGTGGGAGTGAAGGGGAAAGGCACAGTAGAGAACAAGACCTGAAACTTCTCCGACACAAGAGAGAAGGTGAGGCGTCAGAGCCCGCGTGGAGTCTGGCACTCGACGCTGCGTTGGCACTGGAGTGTGGCACTACGAGCCTGGCACTGAGGCAAGGGCGACAGGTAGTGCCCTGAGGGAGGGGAGGTTGAGTGGGTGCTGCACGACCAACGCTTGACACTTAAGGGTTAAGAGTTTGCAAGGCACTAGTGCCAGGCAGGCACCTACTGAGCCAAGGTAACACACACTCCACGGTCACTGTGGAGCTAAGGACTCTAAGTGGGGGCAGAGAAGACACGAGGACGTAGGAACGTTTCCCTACAGTAATGCAGGATCGTCCCTCTGAACGTAGATGTGTTCGGTGGCGCGATCATGTCTGACGGAAAAAAAATATTGTGAAGCAGAGTGCCACGGGAGAGAGAGAGAGAGAGAGAGAGAGAGAGAGAGAGAGAGAGAGAGAGAGAGAGAGAGAGAGAGAGAGAGAGATAACCACATACCCTTACTCAGGGACATCGCTGCCAACTGGGAGGTCAATTTCCCTTCGTTAACATTGCATCATCAGGCAAGGTCAGCCCGAGGCGCACTTGCGCCCGTGCGTGGCGGTGGTGGTGGTGGCCGGGTGGAGGGGGGAGATGGGGGAGGGGGGACGACTCGTTACCGATAACTTAAGGGAACAGCTTCATGAACCACAGCTGCAGCCAGGTGGCGGCCTTCTGGAAATATCTCTGGACGGGACATACGTGTGTGTGTGTGTGTGTGTGTGTGTGTGTGTGTGTGTGTGTGTGTGTGTGTGTGTGTGTGTGTGCGCGCGCGCGGAGAGCGTCAGATGATGGCCTGGTGGAGGGTTTGCCTTGTGCCATACTCTGGAAATCCACGACCTGTCCTCGTGGCCGCAGACCATTTACAAATCATATCCTTTCGCCTGCGTATCATTGCTGGACTCTGTGCGGTGAACAGACTTCCCACACACACACACAAAGGTGACTGATCACACCAACTACCACAATATCGTGGCAAATACAGACCTCCGGCGCATAACTAGACCATATTGGTCTAACCTGTCATCTTAACCATCCCCTCATGTAAAGGGATTGTCGGTGACTGTCTAGCTGTGTTTTGGCATAACCTCGCATCACTGGCTTTGTGTCACTTGTGACAGGCCTGCCAGACTCCGCCGTTAGTCAACTAAGACGAACGCTGGCAAAATGGAGAGCTCCAGAGATACGTCGCCACCTCTGTACTCACTTGACTAAACGATCCGATCGGAGAGGGATGAGGGATGAGGGATGAGGGGTACTACCCGCAGTGCAAGGCTATGGCATGAGGGAGACTAACACTCAACTGGGCAACTGGTTCTTGACGCTACCACCATCGCCACCTGGTCGGCTGTACTGCCTTGCTAATGGCTTTAAATAAACAAGCATTTGCCTTCATTGATCCCATCCAGCGTGCGGCACGGTGGGTGACCAATGCCGCCAGAGCAGCAGCAGCAGCAGCAGCACAAGTCTGGCTACGATTATATTGAAAGGCGACTGAGGCTATGTATAGACCTAGCTAGCTCAGAGTATGCATGGCATCCATCCACACACACACACACACACACACACACACACACACACTAAAGGCGCTACACAGAGTGTAGCCTGTCAGCCACTGCATGATCCATATTTGAGATGTTTATTCTCAAGAGAAAGGTGATCCTCGAGATGCTGTGGCCTGGTATGTCTTACAGTTGGAGGAAGAAACAAATGAGTCACACACGGGTAATATTGGCTCTCAACTCTTACCGGGCCTTGGATAAGGATCGGGTCAGGAATTCCGATCAAGTTAGATATACTAAAGATATACTAAACCTTCTGACACCACAGTGTGCAGACAAGACGTGAGTTCTAGACCTGATGAGACGACCATGTTATGAAATCGGTACTCAACTCCGTACCAGACAACAGTAACGTCACCAGAGCAGATGGTTCTGCTCCGTCCACGTCTGCAGACGATAAACTTCACGATGGTTGCTGGGGCCCCCTATCATTAGCGTCAGTCTGGGCGGAGCGCGTGTGGCCGGTCCTTCGTCGTGACTACATCGTACTAAGTGAATGGCCAGCCATACGGGAAGGATGCACAAGTCGTTCCAACCCACATGGGATGGAGAGAGAAAAAAAAAAACAAGGTCAAGTCGATATGGGAAACTAAGAGACCTCGTCGATACTCCTCCTCGCTGGTAAAATCCAGGAAACAACAATCTTCCGGCAAAGTTCGATGAACATCGCCTGCTGAATGGAAAGCAATTTGCATACAAGAAGTGCGGGACGCTCAGCGGAGGATCTCCGGCTCAGCCTCTCCACTGCCACTGGGAGGAATATTGCTCGACGAGTGTGTGTGTGTACGTGGCATCAAGGACACCCTTTCACCCCCCACCCTCCTCTCAGAAAATCTCGCGTACTTTGCATCTACGGACACATCTATCGCCTCCACTGTGACTCTCATTACAGACGTGTTTTTCAAGGTACTCTCACTATTACAACATCTGGACGATACCCAATAGATGGTCATGTGTTTGAAGGTGAGTGTTCTGCACCTTTAATCATGGGGTTCATATCAGATGAGTCCCTATACATGATCCACGGAATCTATACCTAAGGTAATAACTGATCCCTGACTCTCTCTGTGGTCAAATCAGAACGCAACGCCTTGGGAGCGTAACACCCCAAGGGCAACACAGGGTAAGACAAGACTCAGTCACAATAACACCGAAGATAACATTGTAAAGCTCGGCAAGTATAGCACGAAGGAGAACCAGCTGACTTAAAGAGAACATTTCCGTATTCAAACAGGTTACAAGTTACCAAACGCTTTAGGATACCTAAGTTCACTCGCTTGAGGAGCTATACCCTACTACTCTCCCGGACGACGCGTCCCTCGTCATATCGCTGTCTACTGTCTGTTGTCTATTCCCGTTACATCTGTCTACCAGACAAGTAGAGGACCGAGCACCACAGACTCGCCTCCAGCAGGACCTGCCATGTTCACGAAGACCACAACAGTAAAGACCTCGTAAGTTTGACCCATAGGCACCAACTGAGTTAAGGTCTTTAATAAGGTCTTCCCACAGGCACTTCGATCCCTCCGCTGGCCGACCCATGGAAGCACACGACTAACAGCAGCTTCAACCACCAGCCGGAGATTCGTCAGCCTTGCAGTCCCCCTGCCCACGCGCCAGAGGCACGATCAAGCAACAGGTGAACCTTAAAAGAGTTTCTGGTCCTCCTTCTACAGGTATCGTAAACGTCTCACAAAGGGCTTCTGTAAAATACTCTCCCACGCTCGTGCTTGCTTCGAAGAAAATCCAACTAAAGTGTAAACTCCATTTTCAGCAAGAGCAACAAAAAAAGGGAAGCGATTAAGCTTTTTGAAACAATCATCACAAAAAGGAACTGGGTAAGCTTTTGTAACACGCCACAAAACGGGTCGGGTAAGCTTGTGATTATGTAGTAACATTAAATTACAAACGCGGGTCACTGTATCTCAGAATACACGTATGAGTGAGGGCCAAGCTTTGAAGAAAGCTTTCAGTACGAAGATAGCTTTTATCTTTTTTTAAGTTAGTTACAGGGGTAGGAAAATTTTCTAGCCCTGCTCTCCCAACAGAGATCCAGTGATTAATATGCGAGGGGAGAGAGAGAGAGAGAGAGAGAGAGAGAGAGAGAGAGAGAGAGAGAGAGAGAGAGAGAGAGAGAGAGAGAGAGAGAGACTCTCTCTCCGTATCTTAAAGATTCCCCATTAATTCGTCAGTTCTGCGCTGGCCTGTGTAACTGAGTCGGATTCCCTGTCAGATGAATTTTTCGTCGATTTAAAGTCATGACGAGCAGCGGGCGGGCGGCCGGGCGGGCTCGACGGCTAGTTCCCCAAATACCCCACAGGTTTATGACACGCCAATCACTTCAGATTTCTCCAGCTCAAGGTCCTGATTCATTTCGAATTGCAGGACATGTGATACAAGAACTCCGCAGGGAATTTTAATGATCACACGAGAGCATACGAATATATATATATATATATATATATATATATATATATATATATATATATATATATATATAAGGCGGTGGTCTCATCAGGGTGACTAATACCACCGCCCCACAGCCAGAGTGCGCGTGAGGGCCGGGGAATCCGCTGGCTGCTGCTGGTCACAGATTTAGCTCCTCAGCTGATCAACAACAAGCCAAAGTAATGAGATCGTCACCCAGAACCGACCGAGGCTTTACCTGTCCACTCAGAGATAATACGAAGCCTTGAGCACTGCTTCGGTGCTTCGATCACTAGTTCATGTACGAAGATGTGATGAATATTACTGAGGAAGTATATTACTATTTGACTTACCGGCTGAAAGGGCATTGCATAGGGTTAGTTTACGAGAATTAATCCCTGCAGAGGGATGAGAAGTTGATAAGAGCTTAGGACAAAATCTTGAGTCACTTCAAATCATATAATTTTTTCTTACTAATTACATGTGTCTCTGAAGCAGGTATACTGAAGCACCTACGTTGCTGTTGCTTCGAAAGTTACACATGTCTCTGAAGCAGATGAACCGAAGCACCAATATTGCTGTGGGTCCTGGAGTTGCATGTGTCTCTGAAGGAGACGTATGGATCTGCCAATTCTCTTCACGTCTAAGCTGAACCTTTTTGTCCTGGCTGGAGTTCAGCCTGACCTTGCAGAGAATCCTCCAACCTTCACATACACAGGTGACAAAAGTTCCTTCAGAATCATTGGGGACGACTGAGTGATCTGGTGCCTCTCAGGGATAGGTCTAAACAAACCCTGCGAGAAATGTCACAACACCTTATTGTTAATAACAAGATATACCTTGAAATTTTACGTTTGTATCCACTTTTTTTCGCATCTAGATACTAAAACTACGTAATATATATTATAAAGCTTATATAATGAATCCTCTTTTGTAACATCTTCTGTAATATCAAGCCACTGGGGTCTGAATAAGACCCACTGTGGCCTCTGTAATCCATGTGCGCTACTGCTCACAGGATGAGCATGGGGTGCACAATATATTTGCCAGGGTTACCGGCACAAATCCAATCATGTGAAGATTGTTTGCCTTGAATAACACGTACAGATTTAGTGTGCAATACGGTGTATAACAGACTGACACACCTTGCACAAGCCAATAGAGTTGAAGTGTCGATTCTGATGATTTTTTTTTTTCTTTGTGCAGAAACAACATTGTCTGGTCATTGCAGCTGGGGGCCACGGCTTAAACAATCAAACGCCATTCTTAAGATACGTTCGCAGGTGGGGTAAATCCTGAGGAAGATTATGAACCTCAAACAAAGGATTCCAGTTCCACTGAGGGATTCTTGCATCAGGATATTGTAACTGGGTAAACTATGCTTGAAACACGAGTCATCAGCAAACCTGATCGTAGGTTCAACTCACGATATCCTTGACGAAAGACATAAAAGAAGTGGTGCAAATTTTGCTTAGACAATAGAGACATATTCTGAATACTGTCATAAACCTCTGTTAATACAGGCTTAATACTCTACATTTCCAGTGACGATGAAGAGATCTCGAACCATCAATTCAGGCCTGACCTACAGTCGAAACGCTAAATCTCGAACGATCCTCTGCAGCTCAGCTAATTTACCGACCAAACCCCTTGTAGAGGATGAACAGCTGGGGGTGCATATTGACCGTCTACTGAGACAAGAAATCGAGCCTTTGCGCTCGACCCTAGGCGGCTCGTGAATGATGCATCACGGTCAGCAACGCTAACCGATACACCATAGACGTCCTAATCTGAATTCCTCCAGTCCACATCTCAAGCGACCACTCGCAACTCCAGGGTCAACCTCAAGCGACCTCTCGCAGCTCCAGGGTCAACCTCGGCTACGTCTTTGGGTAGACCAGCTCCTCTAGGCCTAGATTATCTATCTTTCCCACCATAATATTTCCCACAGAGTTCAGCAGGAAGCTCAACACCGCACAGCACGGGTCACAGGGTCATGATGGAGAAGAGTCGTGTGAAATATGTCGTATATAATAACGCTATGGGGGATTACGGAAGCTGTCCTATACAGGTGTGTGTGTGTGTGTGTGTGTGTGTGTGTGTGTGTGTGTGTGTGTGTGTGTGTGTGTGTGTGTGTGTGTGAGTGATTAGACGGTCACACCCATGTACATTTAAGTCAGCTCTGCCTACCTTTAAGTGCTAACGTTATCACAAAACCTGGCTCTTCAAGAACTAATCCAACCATTGTAAATTTCATTCTACGTTGATAACACACCACTGCAGAGGAAGTCTTGATGCTAACAAAAAATCCAAGTTGAATCCTCTCCATACCATTACATTATACCCAGCGAGCCTTATGTATACCACGCTGTGGTGGTGATGAGAACAGATGCTCGTGAGATCCATTAAACACACTTAAAGGGCGTCTAAGGCAATAATAAGAGTCTGTTTTTATCAGCAAGACCCAGCAAGACGAGACATTATAGAACCTTTTATGATCTCACATCGGTTCCGGGGGCTCTCTTCCACCCCAGCTGCCCAGAGCGAAACAACTGGATGTTTATGGTATTATAAAATCTAACATTATCAATATCATAGGAACAATAAAGCCAACTGTTTTAAAAATTCACAGAGATGTAATGAAGACCTTTGGCTGTAGACCGGGCTGCTTGGAACCATTAGAAAAAGGAGAAGTAATCAGAGACCTCCATTAATTACGCGTCCCTTCGTCAGATGGAGGAGGGATAAGCTGCTAATTGCCTCCCGATGCAAATTCGAATTCAGGTCTGGCGAGGAATGTCCCCTTGGCGACGCCACCGACGTGGCACGTCTGAGGTCCTTCTTGTGGGGATGATTGGAGGTCCTCGGAGCATTGGCCGAAGCCATCACACGTCTCCACGAAGAACTCACCGTCCATGAATACATTTTCTTTACTCTCTGAATCTTACCTCTGGTTCAGTTTACCTGGCGAATCTCTTATCGGAAACAGACTCCCCAAGCACAGCGTCTACATTCAGAAACCCGCTCCGCTGAGCGGGAAATATTTCTTGTCCAATATTCAATATCTCAATTGGGATTTGATGTTGGGTCTCACGAGCAGTTCCGCTCTTGCGTATAAAGATGCGTGGATACCCACCTGAACTTCTGCTGTCTCAGGAAATGATGATGATGATGTAAAAGATGATGTAAAAGACTGTCTCTCAGAAGGAGGAACTTTAGAGTTCGATGTGTCTTAACTCCTCTTATACAACCAAGTCGATAGACGGTAAGTGCTTCCATCGGTTAAGGAACGCGAGGTTCCTGTATTCAATTCGTATAGTGAACCAGAGACCTTAAAACAGATGAATGGCTCATTTACTCATTAGTCTTCACACATTCAGATAAGACAAACAGCTTAGCTGGTAAGGTCGCTTTGCAATGATCTCTAGCTACTGTTCATCATACCTACGCATAAGGTCCTGGGTTCGAACCTGGTTATTGGAGGTTTGTATGGTCTATGGAAGTGAGCGTTCATATGCACTATATTCCAAAGGTTTACATAGTTTTGGGACCCTTAAAACCCATCTTGATCCCTCGTGTCATTATGCGGATACTGTACGTCTAAGCGGTTCCGTTTAGATCACGAAGCTTATGCGGACAATCTCTCCCTACCCTTGCGGACAGTTGGTGTTCGGATAGCAAGACATTTGCCTCAGCTGTGAAGCAATGACGATTCGAATTCTTGTGAGACACTGAAGCACACAAGTGTCTCAGCTCCTGTGGAACTTAGGGAAGAACTTAACGAAGAGTTGTAACTGTGAAACGATAAAGTTCAGTGGTTGGAAGTTTTATAGAACAATAATGCCCAGTGGTCTGACGTTTTATGGTATAATAACGCCCAGTCGTTCGGGCTTTTATGGTAAAAACAAAAAAAGAATATTGATATTCGTGTGGACTTTAATGAAAAAACTGCACTTGGTGACCTGATTATTTTTCTAAATAATAATACTTCTTTGAAACAATAATATTTTCTTATATTTCCAAACAATAATATTTTATAGTCTTATCAAGGATAAAACAGCAGTATGAACTTGTCTAAACGAACTATACTTGAAGGAACAACACAAAACAGACTGGCCTCTCAAGACAGAGAAGAGAGAGAGAGAGAGAGAGAGAGAGAGAGAGAGAGAGAGAGAGAGAGAGAGAGAGAGAGAGAGAGAGAGGAAAAAATAAAAAAAAATAATCTTTAACAGTTCCCTCTGTAGATTAATGAGGCGTAAACCCAAAACGCGTCACACGGGACTACGCTGTGTCACCAAGCTTCTCCCTAAATGTACTGAAGAGGAAAAAAGAAAGATTCGAGATGACACAACTCATTATCCAAACTCTTTTGCTTTCAGAACTGGACACCAATCTTAAATCTACGAATTCCATGAGGTCACAGACCTAATGATGATGACTGCGGGGGGAAAGGAACCATGGATGTAGCAGTCAGAGGCGAGAGGAACGTAAATGCTTAAAAAAAAAAAAAGACTCTTGGTAATATTGGCTGGGGTCGTCTTAGGGGGTAGACAAACGCTCTCTCTCTCTCTCTCTCTCTCTCTCTCTCTCTCTCTCTCTCTCTCTCTCTCTCTCTCTCTCTCTCCCTATCTCCGGGGAAGATCAAACCGAACCACTGAGCCGGAACAGATGCCTCGGAGCTTCACATCAAAATGCTTCGGTCTCAACACCGACACTTTATTATATCGGCTCTGAGGATCTGTCGGCATTATAACCAACATAGTCATATTAGAGTTTCCTCATTGCAGAATTAATATCTAAAGTCGTTCAGACGAGCTTCGAGCAGAAGACGGTGAATCAGATGTTAAAAAACACAAACATCATTACGAACGGAAAAACGTAAGGATAATAAAGATGATAAGTTAACAATAACTGAATAAATGACTAGAAATAATTACTCAGGAAGAATTCCTTCGTTTCAAAAGTCTTTCTCTGTGCCAGTATTTTGATATACGTGTGCTCAACAGCATCAGCAATTAACAACAGTGTTTGTTATATACATATATACACACACACATATATATATATATATATATATATATATATATATATTTTTTTTAAATTATTCGCCATTTCCCGCGTTAGCGAGGTAGCTTTAAGAACAGAGGACTGGGCCTTTCTTGGAATATCCTCACCTCACCTGTCCCCACTCTGTTCCTTCTTTTGGAAAATTAAAAAAAAAAAAACGAGAGGGGAGGATTTCCAGCCCCCCGCTCCCTCCCCTTTTAGTCGCCTTCTACGACACGCAGGGAATACGTGGGAAGTATTCTTAATCCCCTATCCTCAGGGATATATATATATATATATATATATATATATATATATATATATATATATATATATATATATATATATATATATATGTGTGTGTGTGTGTGTGTGTGTGTATACACATCCATACACTTCCTCAAGTTTCTTCATACAGACAGACAGAACCAGAATATAATACACCAGCCGCCACTGGGCGGGGCTGGCAGGTGAATGAATTAAGAAACAGGTGAAGGGATTAGGTCACAGGTCACCCTCGACGACCTCACCTTTCTCATGTTACAAACTCAGGTTAACCTGTGTTCTGGGAAACATATGTACAATGTGTTCACTTATGAAGTCATCTAATTTCTATACACCAACATTCTGATTCATATCAATATCTCTACTATGTTTGATACGAGACGATTTGACAATATTTCTATCCGCTACTGAGTTACTGTATGTGGTCATCTTAACACTGCTCCAATCAAAGACTAAAGTCTTCGAGGTGAACAAGTATTGCATTAGATTCCTAACCCTACCTAACACTGTTCTTATGTTGTTAATCCCTGATATGAAGAACCTTACCAGTTTGACCAATGTAAAACTGATCACACTCTTTACAGGGGATATTGTACACACAACCCCTCTGAGAAGTTACAGAATTTCTGATTAGACTTCCCATAGCCGTGTTATTATTCTTGAAGAATACATCAATATCAAGAGTTTTTAACAAAGGAGAAAGATTAAACAAGTCCTCACAATAGAGTAATACTAACAAGTTCTTGTTCACAAATGGTTCTTTAGTTGAACATTGTAGAAATACTTTCCATCGAGATTACAAACTAAACTAAGGGAATATTTGGGACAGAGTATCGTATGATAAATGTCACATATGTTGCAGAGCTCATCATTAATGAATTCTGGACTTCATTTGCCTCATAAAATGTCTCTTCGATATTCCTCTTACCTTTTCTTTTTCATTCAACCACACTTATTTCCTACTCTCATATACCTTGTTCAATGATCTTTGTTATTGTTTGCTGTAATCATCTTTCTCCTGGTGTGTGTCCTCCTCTTTCCTTGACCCTTTGTATATCTTGTGGTGATCTACGTTTCTGTTCTGATTCCCTTCCCCCATTTCTTCCCACTACCACAGGTCTAACGAGCTTCATATTACAGGCTGTACGAAACCTCTTGTGACACTGTTAAGAGTAAAAGTGTAAAAACCACTGCTAACACAGTCTGGTTCCTTTACTTCTACACAGATTCCTAAGTGAGTAACATGTACTTTACCTCAGGCAAGCCTCACCTGCAGAAAAAACGACGCCTGAGGTTACCAAAACCTCAAAGCCAAGCGCCTTACTTCAACTGTCCACAAACCTAATAAGTGAAACATGAGTTGTGTCTCATTTCCATGTCTGACTGAATACTCTTATTGTCTTCAGCAACCATCTTCAGTCCTTACCTTCTCTACTCTTCTTCAAACAGTACTTACTTAACCAAAGAAGATGGGAAAAACATTGTCTTCCTACCATGAAACAGCACGGCTGCTTCTGGGTTTGAAACGGCCGCCAATATAGTATATACTCCTTGACCTCCCTATATTTTCAGCACCTTCCAGCTTAAACTTGTAACCTGGAATATAATAACTGATATCCTTCAAAGTCATTCGTGTTCTTTTCCAGATCCCAAAAGCATCTCACTCGTCCTACGCCACACTACCTCATAAGCACCGTCCAGAGCGGTCTGTCTGGACGGCAGTGCCTCATCGTACTGGAACGGCGGACCTGGAGGAGACGACGAGGACTGGAAGCGGCTTGAGTTCTCTTCACGCCGACGGCAGGAGCTGATCCACGCTGCTCCTCTGTGTCTCTCTGACCAGACCAGTGCCACTCGAGGGGAGGAGGAAGAGGGAGAGAGAGAGCCAGTGGGCTGGCGTTCAGCAGTCGGTAACAATACCTTGTTGACAACTCCCCTGACGGCCTCATCATCAATGATTCCCATTCAGCACCTGATGTTCATTAACGACCTCACACCGGAGTGTTCCTCTAATGACCCATCCAATCAAACGCCTCCTTGAGCGGGCACTCCCCAACAACCACATCACTTGAGTTCCTCTCGGGGATTCTTCCCATATTTGGCCTTGACGATACATAACGTGAACTCGTAATGTCATCCCCCGAGTGTGTGTGTGTGTGTGTGTGTGTGTGTGTGTGTGTACTCAGAGTAACATAGGGTACATATAAATACAACGCTAAACCTCTCTCTCTCTCTCTCTCTCTCTCTCTCTCTCTCTCTCTCTCTCTCTCTCTCTCTCTCTCTTCGTGATACGTAAACAGTAATCACAGACAGTAATCACACAGAAACACACAAATACACGCACGCAGGAGTATCCAAATTATAAATAATTTAAGCCCGGCGGTCTGAGACCTTAACAACACAATAACACTATATTACCACAACGGCCTGAACACTTGAGACGCCAATTATAACCCTTCAGGCAACTGACCACTGTGGTTCCTGGAAAGTCTTGTCTTTCACAATTCCGTGTCCCACTTGTATACCCCACCAAGTCTTCCCTCCCTGACGCCCCTGGTCACAGCGCTTCACACACACGCGATCGTTCTTCCCGACGGCCAGTCATCCCGATCGTTTATAAAACCCCAGGACAAACAAGTGTCTTCCTCCGATCATTATCTATCGACCGCCCTCCTTACTGCCACTACTGCTGGTGTCCCTCTGCGTCTCTTCGTCAATCGTCTTTTGTCACTGGATCCTTTGTCACGTTTCCTATTTGGCTCAAAGGCTAAGTCACCTTCATCATCACTGATATCAGACCCGCTATTCCACATCCCTCCCTCCACTCCCCTCATCACTACAGACCACCATAACCTCGGTCTACCTTCCCTCACCTCGATTCTAACCTATTTAGATCCACCAGCTGAGCCTCATCACCACCACCACTCTCCCTCATAACGCCAGACTAGCCACGCCCATTTATCATAAATGAGCAGACCCATTTAACCACGCCCCTCATCATTATCTCCTCACCAGACCCATCAACCATATCCTCTCTCCTCATTATGACTAACCCGACCTTGAGGCGGCCTCTCTTCAGCCACGCCCCTGTATTAAAAGCAACCTGACCCTCTCAGTTATCCTCCAATTATCATCACCCATTCTTCTCCCACGCCTATTATCATAACCACCCATTACCCAGGCTTAACTATCACCATTGTCACCCACTGCCCATGCCTAACTATCATCACTATTACCCATTACCAACGCCAAAATACCATCATTATCACCCATTACCCACACCTAACCAACATTATATGCCATCCAGTCATATGTATATATACACTGTGGCCCAGCAACCACGCCTTCTTCCCGCCTTATAATCAGCCATTCCCACCCGCCTCGTTCCCTCATCATCATATCTCACTCGACTCGCCGCCCTAATCACCCTAATCATTATAATCCACAACACCAGAACTACATCCTTCGATCATTACAATCCATCGCACGACACACCTCATATATCAACAGACTACGCGAGTCATCAACCATGCCTCCTCCTCATCTGTGCAGTTCACAAGACATGCCCCCTTCGTCAGTAGAGCCCATCCCATCCATCAGTCGCATCTCATCATCATTATCATCACTAGACACTTATCATATACCTACTCCTCTGCAGCCAAGCTTCTTCATGTTATTCTCAACCTTACACTCTTGTCTCAACCATCTTCAAACTCGTCACTACAACCCAATCGACCAAACCCCATCAGTTCCCACTGACCACGTCCCTCTAAGCAGCATTAACATTATCTCCCAAGCGACGTGCCCTTCTCCTCATCGTCCCCACCCCTCCACCCTCACATGATCTCAACAGCCACGCCCCGTATCACCACGACCCACGTGAGCCTATCAATAACGCCATCATAATTACAACCCAAAAGGTCGGGTGAATTCAACCCCCTCCCCTTCCACCAATGTTACCTGACCCCCAACCTCCGCCAGACAGGACGCTTCATCATCAGTGTAACTCCACGCCCCTCCCTCAGCCACACCCATTTACCATCACAACACCTTCGGGTGAGGAGACACCCCCAACACCACCACCACCACAGCCACGCCCTACATAACTACCACAAATCTGCCTTGTGTCGCGCCCCTCCTGACCTCCGTTAATCAAATCTATAAGTACACACATCAGATGGCGACCACAGTAACCATGGGCAGAGACAACGAGCCGACGGCTACACGAGGCAAAATGCCACAAGATTAGAGTTACTGGCCTTCAAAGCGGCATAAGACAGAGCGCCTGCAAGCAATTAAAATCAACTTGGGGTGCGCTTAGGCCGCGCGGGGGTAAAACGTAATTCACACAAGCACGACCAAGGGGGAATTGTGCCCGTAATTAGAAGCTCAATGTTGCCATTTTTGTTAGAAAACGAATTACCACTTAGACCAGGCGGTAAATGGGTTCCTCTGTAGTTTATTACGCACTGGAGAAAGACCACTTTCATTACGATGTAATGTAAGTTTAATACGATTTGAACGAGAGCCCTGTTTCTGCACCTGCTACCCCCACAAAGCGTTGCATAGAACGCACCACATCGACGGAGAAAGAGTGTGGGCGAGTTTTAAATCAATACGGAATTTGCAGTTTTCCTTTAAGGATTGTTATGCTCTTCTGTAACGCGTTGCACTGATGACCGGGGCAATGGTACAGTACCTCCCAACCTGTGGTGCAGAGGGACTTGTTCTTAACACCTGGCGAGGGTTCTGGCCATGGCAATGACCTAAGCCTCCTTGGCCAGTGATGACACCAGGATATATAAAGAAACACATCTCGAACCACAATGGCCTCATCACGACTTGTTTACGCGAGGAGGAGGAGAAGGAAGAGGAGGAGTGTGGAGACTTATCTCTACAGGCTTTATTATAGTCTTCCCCTACGAAATGATCAGACGATGTTCTAACCATCAGAACTGCAATGTGAGGTGTAAATAAAACCTTCTTTTCAGCAGCTAAGGCTATGATAGCATCGCAAATGTGATGGGTAGCGGGATATATGTACGTCCCTGCTGTTCAGAAATAGGTGTTAAAACTCGCACTGTTATCACTGAACAACATCAGCAGTAAAACTTGAAGCAGTAAAAATGGTACGACCATCATGATACCACGTCCATAAACATACAGTATGAGGGAGGTGCACCTGGTGTGTGTGTGTGTGTGTGTGTGTGTGTGTGTGTGTGTGTGATGGTGAGATTGAGCAGGTGAAAAAGTGTACATAAAGAATGCGTCTGAAATGGAGAGAGTAAAAGGAAGGCATCTAAATGGAGAGAGTGTTTGTGAGCGAGTTACGTGGGTGTCTCTCTATCCGGTGAGGACTGATAGCGGAGGTGAGAGCTTGTGTGTGTCTGTGTATTTGTACAGTAGGTGTTTGTGAGGAAGTGTGTCTGTTACCTGAAGACAGTTCCTGACCACTGAACACCAAGGCTGACGACCGGGAATTACTGGCTGAGGCACAGGACCGCGTACATTACTATTCGTCTACGACTCCAACGGACCGTGTGCACTAATAGCTGTTCTTGAGGGCAATTGTCCGTGAAGCATACACACTCCCGTAGACATGTGTTAGTCTATGCAACGAACTGTATAATGGTATCTCTCTCTCTGTACACGTATACAGCTGGCTGTGTAGGGAACTGCATATGTTGCCATAGGACCTGACTTGAGGCCAGAGGTGAGGCTATGGTACCACACGAGTGGATATGAGCCCTAGGGGTATGGTAAATGGTGCCATAGGATTCGATATGAGGACTGAGGGGAGGGTATCATGAAACATGAGTGGATATGAGTGAATATGAGGCTTACGATGAAGTTATGGTGCCATATGACTGGCTGTTGCAGTGAGGGGTGTGTGTGTCATAGTAGTGGATGTCGGTACGATTATATATAAAGAATACAAGCAAATCAATATGCGAAACTTTTTGAAAAAATTTTTTCCCCCATGAAGGCAACGGCAACACGTCTCTGAAAAGATGTGATGAACTGGATTAATATTTAATGGAAAAAAAAATGTTCAAGGCGCAATCAGGATAATGTAATTATTAAAGCTTCGAATAAGGGCAAAGTTCAAAGGATGTTGGCAAAATCGGGAACATGATCAACTCCGAAACGAAAGAGGTATAAAGTATAATATATTAGGTAGCAGCGATCGAGAGAATGGAGAGGATTATAAGGTAAAGATGAACTTTGCAGGTCTGTAGAGAGTGGGTGAGACCTCTGGTGCCTTCAATATAGAGGAGGCTGATCAGGTACTGCACCTAGGCTGGTCATGCGCCTTCATATAGGTTGATCAGGCGCCTTCACATGCGTTGATCATGCGCCTTCATATAGGTTGATTAGGCGCCTTCACATGCGTTGATCATGCGCCTTCGTATAGATTGATCAGGCGCCTTCACATAGGTTGATCAGGTGCCTTCATATAGGTTGATCAAGCGCCTTCACATAGGTTGAACAGATGCATTCACAAAGGTTGATCAGGCGCCTTCATATAGGTTGATCATGTTCCTTCACATGGGTTGATCATGTGCCTTTATACAGGCTGCTTTAATCCTGTGGCCTCGTGACCACACTTGTGTGAGTTTCCTCTTAAGTACCTTCGTGCAGATGATCGCAGTAAAATAATATCTAACAATATCAAAGATAGAAATTCACCGTATCAGAAATGCAGCGATTATTCTTAGCTTGGGAAAGCGAGGGACTCGTTCATACGAGAGGAAGACAAGCGGCTTCTGGCAGCCCGCCCAAGGAAGGTTATGATGAGGAAGTACGTGATTCCTGCGAGAGTGGTGAGGCTAGTTTAGTAAAGTTAAGTCCAGCTTGCTTTGATGAGCGGGAGTATAACGCGACTTTACATCAACAGCATGACAGGTAGGCGAGCACACGGAGGCACGGAAGAGACAAGATAACACGAGACGTGATGGTCCATGACACAGTTATCTGTGGAGGAGAGAGTACCATCAGTGACCAAGTCATTTCCTCACCAACCAATCTTCCTGGCACAACACCCCGCAGGATAACGGCTGAGGAGGAACACCATGTTTTATGCCGAGGACATACTACTACGGAGATCCTTATGGGAGAGCGTGAATGAGAAGATCCTACAGTTCGAATACCACAAGAGGATTCTCTAGGAAGGATGATTAGAATGGTGTGTTCGTAAGATGCTGAAATGCAATTTGACCTCCTCAAACAAGCGTACTGGCTGTTAACTGATATGGTTATTTGTCTACCAGTGATTACCTGATTGCAAACTCGTCATCATGTATGTCTGGCTGAATGTCTGATTCGAGTGCCAGACGGTCTTTCAGGAGCACCAGCGACATGGTTATGCGAGTGACTGACCTCCGTCCTTGACGTAGATCCAGTTCAATTAATGGCTTCGCAACGGCCGCTAACTTTAAGCAACTTATGCCGCACGGTTGCTTCCGTGACCCCCCATACCCACTGGAAAATTACGGCAGAATTTACATTCTAATTATGGGAGATTCATGGGATTATCTCCATACATTAGATACAGTAACTTAACCATAGTATTACCCAGTACCTGGCCTTAGGGGTGCTAGCAACAAGATTGCCTTAACTCCAACCCTCAACCCTCACTCACATAACATATGGTTGTGTTTTAACGGTTTTTCTCCTGTTGAGATTAATACCATTTTATGAGGGATTAGTGTCTTTATGTAGATTGTGCATTATATACCGCGTTATCAATTACCTTGTGTGGTTTAAGGGATGAAATTGGTTGGTTCTTGGTTGCTGTGGAAGTTAAGTACATTTCCTCAATTAGTTTAAGTAACCCTAGTTTCGTAAAACTATAGTTTCCCTTTTGGGTAGGGACGTAAACATACCAAACTACTGGAATTTGTTTATGTACCGATTACAGTCATACATACAATCTCTTTATTTCCATCGGCTCGTCCGCTCATAGGTCAGTAATACTCTGAGGGAGGAGGATGAAAATTTCATAGTTTCCCAGGAAGACATTATCATGCATCATTCACATCTCCAAGGCAGCGAGACACGATCATTCTGATACATAATTTGATTACTGCATTATTGACAACTATAATGGAAATAAGAATATATAAGGAGACAGTTCACCCAGGCATAGTCCCATATGTGAGAATGATTAATCTATGAGAGATCGGGGATTAATTATGTACTTGTAAAAGATTGATTGTGTAAGTAGACTGATATTAAAGGCGGTGGATGAACAGCTAAACATTATCTAGGGAAGAGGAGAGATTAATTTGCATAGATTGCTGCCTGTGTTATCATGGGATGACAATACCTGACACTGGTGAGGTCCTCCATAGCTATCGAGTTCAGTCCAGCTGTTTGACTAGGGAAGGTAACCAGTAACAATACGAGGCTGCAAACTTTTATTTTCTTCCAGTTGCAAACTATCAATCAAAAGCGTATTCTGACAACAGCAGCTGACCGTAAACTTCGGTCCACCAACAGACTGGCAACAGTAGCTGGCTGTAAACCTCCGTCTACCAACAGACCCTGACAACAGTAGCTAACAATATACTACCGGCCAAAAACAAAAAACAAAACTCTAACAACAGTACCTAACTGTAAACATCCCTCCAACAGCCGTCACTGCCAAACACAGCTAAACCCCCGCATACTTCGCGGGTCGCGTCAAACCCAGGTAGGAGGAACCTGTTCGTTAGCTTATTTGCTAATGAATACTACACGTTGACCACACACACTGGGGGGTCTTAAAACACCCAGAAAACAAACGTGACCAAGGTTATGTGGTTCCCACCGCCCACCCATCCCCCCACCAAGACAGGCGGAAAAATATACACGTCTCGCATATCTGATGAGTTAAAGGTGGCCATCTCTGCTGTGCCATAACCCCAGACGACAACCGAACCAAACCTGGCTGGTAGTTTCCACATCAAAGCAACCGTGAGGTTGTCACCTGGTGATACACAGGCGGGGCTAAAGTGTCACTAGGCGGGATACATGATACATAACGAGGGAGTGAAAAAGGTTAGGGACGATTAGCCTGACTCAAGTCTCATTACCTGAACGTCTCGACTCACAACACAAGCACGTGATAGCCATACTGGTCTCCTGCAGACACAGGATTGCCCCAGGCGATGGTAGTGTCGTTCGCGTCTATACAATGCAATCAGTGATCGTAGCGTTTCCCGTTAGTCGACAGAAGATTACGAACGTCTGGTCTCAATGTCATGTAACGCCAGGTCCCAAACGCAAGTTACACACCCTTTACAGTGCGTTATATATAAAGCTGGTACGCTATTTCTGTAAATAGTTACTGAGTCATGTATCTTACCAAGGAATAGTACAGCTCTGTTCCAATTGTGAAATTCTCCCAAACTGACGCATGAGCATCAAAGAAGAATATGCTGGCGTCATCTAACATGTGGACCTCATCTGTCAACATGAGAGTTCGAATCCCGCATCGTCAGGAGCTAACATGGACCCAGGAGTCTCCTCCTGGTGGTGCCACGAACAATTACAAACTAAGCCATGATAATTGTACCCGATCCCAAAGCCCAATTACAGAGGCAGTACCAGAAGTGGTTCAGTAATGATCACTACTGGCGAGAAGCTGAACCATGATTTCTGACTGTTTACTTGACTATATACCTGACTGTATACCTGACTGTTTATCTGACTGTATACCTGACTGTTTACTTGACTGTATACCTGGCTGTATACCCGACTGAATCAATGAATCCTTGCCTTCAAACTACTCAATTCACGACGAGGTGTTAGTACTCAGTTACCGTCAAACATCAATTCGTATCAGTATTCTAACACCCATACACCATCATCAATCTTGCGTTACCGAATACATCATGGGACTATTATTACCATCCATGCTAATGTCTCTTTCCCCCTTTACACTTGTGATAGCTACGCCCATCATTACTACCATCCTCACATGAATCGCATGGAGAAGGTTTTTCTTTTGTCATTTAAGAGTGATTGGAAACTGGACTAGCGAGAGATCTTTTCTCATTATCCTTGCGTTTCTTTAGTAGTTGCCTAATCACTCACCACTGTTCCCTATGTAAATCCCCCGTATACCATCCTTCAATACTTGTTTTCACTTTTTCTTTTCTTTCCAAGGAGAAGTGTTAAATGATAAGAACATCAAATGTTAAATGATAAGAACATCACTTACTCGGTTCGCTGATGTTTTTTTTGGGGGGGGACGTAGATCTACAGATTTGGAAAGCGGCAACCCAGCACAGATGAAGACACGCTATCGTCATGAAATGACACCAAAGAGCCCCTTTCACTCCCTTGAACAAATGACATTACCATGAGATACTACTGCTACCACCACGATGCCTCACTTCCATGAATATGAAACTGGGTCGAGCAAGGCCATAAAATGAAATGCAGCCAACTGGTACTCGTGACCTGCCCGCGTCTCTCCTCGCAACCCAGAGACTTTCCGAGACGGAGGCAAGTTTCTGCCTATTGCATCGTGTTATTTTCCTTTAAGCTACGGGGAAAAGATTTTTTTCAGCCGAGGAGTTAATAAAATTCAGAGGAGGACTGACAGGCATGGCAGAAGTTCAAGAAATACATCTCCCCAGTTACGTTTCTTGTATCTACGTAGCAAGTCTAGCGTTCCACTTATCATTCTTGGGAATACTGATCATTGTATGCGACCTCTGTCGTAATCCTTTTGCGCTACCGCTCACAGGACGAGCATGGGGTGCTGCACAACATAGCTGCCGAGGTTACGGCATAAAATCAGTCAATCTAGGAATACGTAGGTCATGAAAGCGTACGGCGGCGAGGACAGGTTAGTGCTTAGGGGAGGTGCTAGTCTTGTCTTCCCATCACATTCTAAGATTTACATATCTTTTCACCCCAATGTCGGAACCCTGCTTCCGTTTATGGGTGACAGCGTAATGTGTCTACTATCTACCATCTACCGACGTTCCATCTAAACGATATCAGTACACAGTAGAATTTATTAGGGACAATGCATAGCAGACTTATAATCTCAACGTATCTATTTTTCATCTGAATCAAACATGGGTATTCAAATTGTCTGTCAACTTTTCATCCTTTTCCTTGCCTGGTCTACGCCAGTGCGCCTACACTTCACGTGAAAAATTGTTTCTCTTCTCTGTTCTTAAGAGTACTGTGAGCTATTTCAGCAATCATATTGGATTTATGAGTAAACATTCCCGGAAACACTAAGACCAACCAGCCCTACGAATGGTTTCATAATGCCAAAGGCAGAGGCTATCCTCACGCAGCTGTAAAGGTCACAGGAGAGATTCACATCCGAGAACCAATCTGGCACCTGACAACAGTGTGTTTGTCTTCTGTTGTTGTCTTTATCCTTATCCGCTTTCATTATCTTCTGATGTTGTCTTTATCTTCTTCTGTTGTCTTCACCTTCGGTTCTTGTCTTTATCTTCTGTTGCCGTCTTCATCTCCTGTTCTTGACTTTATCTTCCGTTGTTTTTCTCTTCTGCTGTTGTCCTTAAATTCTGTTACCTTATCTTCTGTTGTTGCCTTTATATCATTGAGTCTTTATCTCCTGTTGTTCTCTTTACATTGTTGGTTTCTCTATCATCTGTTGTTGTCTTTGTCTTGTCTTTGTTTTAATATTTTCTTGCTGCCTTTATCTTCTGTTACTGTCTTAATCTTGTGTTGTTGTCTTTATATCTTATATCTTTATCTTTTGTTGCTGTCTTTATCATCTGCTGTTGTCTTGATCTTCTGTTGCCTTTATCTTCAGCTGCTGTCTCAATACATCTCTTAATACATCCCTTAAAACATCCCTTAAAACAAACTCCTGATAATATAATCACATCTGTCCCTTCCAGCTACGCATGACGATGACATCAAGAAACCAGCATGTCCCCCCCCCCCCCCCTCTCTCTCTCCGACTGATCAGTTCCAGATGGTCGTAATCGACCACAGCCTTTTTCGAGCAACTGACTCGGGCCTTTTGTTCCAAGCTTCGGTACCGTCCGAGGCGTCGGATCAACGCAACGGATCATTTGGCACACGTGTGCAGACTAATGAACAAATCTAAGATTTTTATATGGCCAAGAGAGAGAGAGAGAGAGAGAGAGAGAGAGAGAGAGAGAGAGAGAGAGAGAGAGAGAGAGAGAGAGACCCATTTTTCACCCACTCTACCATCTTTATGATAAGTAACGAAGATGATGGCGTGGTTCTCCTCTTCTGAACCTCCTTCTTTTTGTAATCTTACTTGAGAATTTAGAGAGAAATGACAATAAGCCGGAAGCAGCGAAAGATTGAACTCACTCCTTTTGAAGCGTCAAATGTTCGAGGTCGAGTATCGTGTCTAAAAGTGGGTGTTGGACACAGCGAGAGCGAGTGACCTTATCGAATAAAGCAGACTGACTACCTCAGGGGGTCATCGATTATCATCATTACCTCAAGGAGGTGTACTGGACGACAGCATTAGAGTGACTGCAACCTGAGCCACAGCTGAGGGAAAAGAGGGCATCTACTACCGCCGCTGCACAGGTGCAGGGAGGGAGGGGAAGCACTCGCAGTAGGCACGGTGGAGGATGGTCCTGAGCAGAAGGCACGGTAGGGGAAGGTCCTGAGCGAGGGTTACCGAGCCTGTGATACACTCTGGTACTCCACTCTGAGCAAACACTGGCCCTTTGTTCACGGGAGGAGGCGCAGCGGCGGCCGGCCACGCACCCCTGCCTCGCCGCCCTCACTTGTCGCAACCCTCACCTGCTCACCTCCCCTCCCTCGCTACACCCTCCTCATCAGCTGCATTCTCATGCTGCACCCACCCATCAGCTGCACTCTCTCTCTCTCCTCCCACACTCTCATTCGCCAAACCTTAACATATTTTACTCTTGTGGAACATTATAACCCCTACCTTTTAGAGCAGTCAACTCTCTCTCTTCTCTCTCTCTCTCTCTCTCTCTCTCTCTCTCTCTCTCTCTCTCTCTCTCTCTCTCTCTCTCTCTCTCTCCCTCCAACCTATTGCATTCTCACACACTGCACCCTCATTTACAACATCTCCACGACATCAACTGCAGCCTCACCTGCTGCACACTGCCCTACTGAAGTTCCCTAACCTGCCACACCCTGTCCTGCCTCACCCTCACCTGCCACACCCTGTCCTGCCTCACCCTCACCTGCCACACCCTGTTCTGCCTCACCCTCACCTGCCACACCCTGTCCTGCCTCACCCTCGCCTGCCAAACCCTGCCCTGCTGAACACCAGCTGCTCCACCCTCATTTGCTGCCACGAGTGTTCGTACCCTACACACTCTTCTGTTGCTTCATCATCTCCCGCGCATCTCACACACTTACGTGAAACTGAACCAAACACTCACCCACTGTATCCTCTCCGGCCACGCACCTCACACACTTTCCAGTAACTTGCTCGTTCGCTACGCATCTCACACACCGATCACGCTCTTACCTGCATGTTCCTCGCCTGCCAAGCGGAGGCACACACACAAACGCACACTTACCTGGTAACATAACTTTTCACGTCATGAGGTCGGCAGAACTTGGTGTTAGGTTAGCATTCTTACCTGCAAAAGAAAAATAAAAAAATAGCTTAATACAATGTTCTGAGGACAAATCTTACATCATCATGACCAGCAACACTTCACTAGCGTCCCCTCGACGCCCCAAATACTTAAAACTACTCACACATCAGTTATACAAGTGCCATAAGTAGTACGCGAGGGTCGTCTGTGGTGTGTCGCAAAAGATCCCAGTGTTAAGTGAACAGGAATATGAGGAAAATTTGAATTAAGGAATATAAAAAAAAATTGAACTTAAGGAATATATATAAAAAAATACGATTTTGAATAAATTTTCTCACGTCACAAAACTAATAAGACGTAATCAAGATAAACCGTGTTCAACCTAGGTTTTATAGATGTCTGATGGTTTCAGATGATGACCAAATGATAGGTTAAGTGGTTCGCGACTCTGGGGTGGGGGGGGGGCGTAACGTTGCCCTGTCCTTAATTCCTCTGCCCTCTGCCTCCCTCCCACACCAATGTTTCATCTACACTTCTGCGGGTGTTCTGTAGAGCAGCTGGACCATCGGCTGATAACTCCGCGTCCTTTTCTTGTCTCTTTAACACCGTCGTGTTTGACTCGAGTCTAGAGAAGGTGATCCTCACTTGCAGCCTTACGCTCCTCCTGGTCGTACAAAGTTATGATACAGGAGGGGAGGATTTCTAGCCCTTCCTCCCAACCTCACCTCGCACCTGTTCCTCTTATTCGCCTTCCACAACACACTCAGGAGATCTATATATCATAAACATACCTCAAAGGTCTTACGAAAAAAATAAAATCACTGAAAAAAGGAACTTTTGTAAATATTCACTCTCATTCCACAAATCCCCAGAACCACTGTCGTGTGCACATATTCCACCACACACATGTTTTATGTGTCCTGTGCGTGTCGTAATCTGGAACTTTTCGATATGTTTATCGTTGTGAGTAAGGCTGAAACGAACAGCTTGGTATAGCGGCCAGGGCAAGTCAACCTTTGTATGACCCACACACCTCGAAATGCTTCTGTACCTTGTTTAAGTAATTGAATATAATAAAAGTATTAGTGAATCGCTTTGTGAAACGAATCTTTTTCAAGCATATGAGGAAAGAAAAAAAAAATTAATCAAGTCGTGTGGTTATCTTAAAAATATTTGATGATAAAATATTAAACGTGAAACATAAAGAGGAAAAATCTTATATTCTGTTGATCAAAGATTTGCTCCATTAGGCAATGCTTAAGAACTCACATTTTCTATATCTAATTATAGAGGCATTTTCTTGAAACAGCATAAACACACAATAATCACCTATAGCTGACCTATTTTCTGAGGAGATATCTCAAATATTACCTAAAACTTGATGGTGGACATTGAAAAATACACAAGGACGAACCGAAAAATTATAGAGGGTCGAAAAGGACACCCAAACCTTAAATAAAGGCATTAATAATGCGAAATGCTGTCATTTGACTAAAAATCCTTAATTAGTATGTAAAATAACATCTATACCCAGAATTTTATCAAAATATGAAGAATTTGAAAATCTGAGCAAAATATTTGGTATAGTCTTGGATTTTTCTTGATTTTTTTTTTTCAAAAAAAGGATTTTCTTGAGAATTTCAGGATAGATGCTTTTAGGTATGCTGAATACGAATCGGTGGTCAAAACCTAAAAATTCGTGAAATTAGTCGAGTAATTAGCATACTGATTTTATCATAATTAATCTAAGGGGTAATTAAAGGCATTAATAACGCGAAATTTGGTCATTTGACTAAAAATCCTTAATCAGCATGTAAAATAACATCAATACCCAGATTTTCATTAAAATCTGAAGAAGATGAAAATCTGAGCAAAATATTTTTCTTGATTTTTTCCAAAAACTGGATTTTCTTGAGAATTTCAGGATAGATGCTTTTAGGTATGCTGAATACGATTTTGTGGTCAAAACCTAAAAATTCGTGTAATTAGTTGAGTAATTAGCAAACTGATTTCATTATAATGAATCTAAGAACTAACTAAAGGCTTTAATAATGCGAAATTCTGTCATTTGACTAAAAATCCTTAATCAGCATCTAAAATAACATCTATACGTAGATTTTCATTAAAATCTGAAGAAGTTGAAAATCACAGTAAAATATTTTGCAAGGCTATATAATAGGATTTTTCTTAATTTTTTTTCAAAAAATGGATTTTATTGAGAATTTCAGGATAGCTGCTTTTAGGTATGCGCAATACGAGTCTGAGTTCAAAACCCAAAAATTCGTGTAATTAGTCGAGTAATAAGCATACTAATTTTATTATAATGAATCTAAGAAGTAATTAAAGGCATTAATAATGCGAAATTCTGTCATTTGACTCGAAATACTTAATCTGCATGCAAAATAACATCTACACCCAGGTTTTCATTAAAATCTGAAGAAGTTGAAAATCTCAGCAAAATATTTTGCCTTGAATTTTTCTTGATTTTTTTTTCAAAATATGGATCTTATTGAAAATTTCAGGATAGATTTTTTAGGTAGGCTGAATACGAATACAATATCAAAACCCAAAAATTCTTGTAATTACTTGAGTAATTAGCATACTAATTTTATTATAATTAATCTTAGGAGTAATTAAAGGCATTAATAATGCGAAATGATGTCATTTTACTAGAAATCCTTAATCAGCATGTAAAATAACATCTATACCCAGGTTTTCATTAAAATCTGATGAAGTTGAAAATCTGAGCAAAATATAGGATTTTTCTTGATTTTTTTCAAAATATAGATTTTCTTGAAAATTTTAGGATAGAGGCTTTTAGGTATGCTGAATACGAATCTGATTTCAAAACCCAAAAATTAGTGTAATTACTCGAGTAATTAGCATACTAATTTTATAATAATTAATCTTAGGAGTAATTAAAGGCATTAATAATGCGAAATACGTTATTTGACTAAAAATCCTTAATCAGCATCTAAAATAACATCTACACCCAGGTTTTCATTAAAATCTGAAGAAGTTGAAAATCTGAGCAAAATATTTTGCCTTGGATTTTTCTTGATTTTTTTCAAAGTATGGATTGTCTTGAAAATTTCAGGATAGATGCTTTTCGGTATGCTGAATACGAATCTGTGGTGAAAACCCAAAAATTCGTGTAATTAGTCGAGTGAATAAGCATACTAATTTTGTCATAATTAATCATAGGAGTAATTAAAGGAATTAATAATGCGAAATGCTGTCATTTAACTAGAAATCCTTAATCAGCATGTAAAACAACATCTACAACCATGTTTTCATTAAAATCTGAAGAAGGTGAAAATTACAGAAAATATTTTGCAAGGCTATATATATATAGCCTTGGATTTTTCTTGATTTTTTTTTTCAAAAAATGGATTTTCTTGAGAATTTCAGGATAGATGCTTTTAGGTATGCGCAATACGAGTCTGAGTTCAAAACCCAAAAATTCGTGTAATTAGTCGAGTAATTAGCATACTAATTTTATTATAATGAATCTAAAAAGTAATTAAAGGCATTAATGATGCGAAATTCTGTTGACTCGAAATACTTAACCTGCATGTAAAATAACATCTATACCCAGGTTTTCATTAAAATCTGAAGAAGTTGAAAATCTCAGCAAAATATTGGATTTTTCTTAATTTTTTTTTTTCAAAATATGGATTTTCTTGAAAATTTCTGGATAGGTGCTTTTAGGTATACTGAATACAAATTTGATATCAAAACCCAAAAATATGTACAATTAGTCGAGTTATTAGCATATTAATTTCATAATAATTAATCTTAGGAGTAATTAAAGGCATTAATAATGCGAAATGCAGTTCTTTGACTAGAAATCCTTAATCAGCATCTAAAATAACATCTACATCCAGGTTTTCATTAAAATCTGACGAAGTTGAAAATCTGAGCAAAATATTTTGCCTTAGATTTCTCTTGATTTTTTCCAAAATATAGATTTTCTTGAAAATTTCAGGATAGCTGCTTTTAGGTATGCTGAATACGAATCTGATTTCAAAACCTAAAAATTAGTGTAATTAGTCGAGTAATTAGCATACTAATTTTATTATAATCAATCTTAGGAGTAATTAAAGGCATTAATAATGCGAAATGCGGTCATTTGACTAGAAATCCTTAATCAGCATGTAAAATAACATCTATATTCAGGTTTTAATTAAAATCTGCAAGTCTATAGCCTTGAATATTGAATATGAATCTGATATCAAAACCTAAAAATTAGTGTAATTAATCGAATAATTACCATATTAATTTTAATACAATTAATCTCAGGAGTAATTAAAGGCATTAATAATGTGAAATGCAGTCATTTGACTAGAAATCCTTAATCAGCATGTAAAATAACATCTACACCCAGGTTTTCATTGAAATCTGAAGAAGTTGAAAATCTGAGCAAAATATTTTTCTTCTTTTTTTTCAAAATATGGAATTTCTTGAAAATTTCAGGATAGATTCTTTTAAGTATGCTCAATAGGAATCTGTGGTGAAAACCCAAAAATATGTGCAATTAGTCGAGTAATAAGCATACTAATTTAATGATAATTAATCTTAGCAGCAATTAAAGGCATTAATAATGCGAAATGCTGTCATTTGACTAGAAATCCTTCATTAGCATGTAAAATAACATTTACACCCAGGTTTTCATTAAAATCTGAAGATGAAAATCTAGGAAAAATATTTTGCTAGGCTATAGTCGAGGATTTTTCTTGATTTTTTTTTTTCAAAATATCGATATTTTCTTGAGAATTTCAGAATAGATGCTTTTAGGTATGCTGAATATGAATCTAATTTCAAAACTCAAAAATTCGTGTAATTAGCCGAGTAATTAACATGCTAATTTTATTATAATTAATCTTAGGAGTAATTAAAGGCATTAATAATGCGAAATGCAGTCATTTGACTAGAAATCCTACATCAGCATGTAAAATAACATCTATACCCAGGTTTTCATCAAAATTTGATGAAGTTGAAAATCTGAGCAAAATATTTTTTTGATCTTTTTCAAAATATGGATTTTCGTAAACATTTCAGGATAGATGCCTTTAGGTATGCTTAATACGAACCTGTGGTGAAAACCCAAAAATTCGTGTAATTAGTCGATTAATTAGCATAGTAATTTTATGATAATTAATCTTAGCAGTAATTAAAGGTATTAATAATGCGAAATGCTGTCATTTGACTAGAAACCCTTAATTAGCATGTAAAATAACATCTACACCCAGGTTTTCATTAAAATCTGAAGAAGTTGAAAATCTCAGCAAAATATTTTCAAGGCTATAGCCTAGGATTTTTCTTGATTTTTTCAAAATATGGATTGTCTTGAAACTTTCAGGATAGACGCTTTTAGGTATGCTGAACACGAATCTGATTTCAAAACACAAAAATTCGTGTAATTAGTTGAGTAATTAACATTAATTTTATTATAATTAATCTTAGGAGTAATTAAGGGCATAAATAATGCGAAATGAAGTCATTTGATTAGAAATCCTTAATCACCATGGAAAATAACAAATAAACCCAGGTTTTCATCAAAATCTGATGAAGTATAAAATCTAGGCAAAATATGTATTTGATTTTTTTCAAAAGATGGATTTTCGTCAACATTTCAGGATAGATACTCTTAGGTATGCTCAATACGAATCTGTGGTGAAAACCCAAAAATTAGTGCAATTAGTCGAGTATTTAGCATACTAATTTTACGATAATTAATCGTAGTAGTAATTAAAGGCATTAATAATGCGAAATGCTGTCATTTGACAAGAAATCCTTAATTAGCATGTAAAATAACATCTACACCAAGGTTTTCATTAAAATCTTAGGAAGTTGAAAATCTGAGGAAAATATTTTGCAAGGCCTAGGATTTTTCTTGATTTTTTTCAAAATATGGATTTTCTTGAGAATTTCATGATAGATGCTTTTAGGTACGCTGAATACGAATCTGATTTCAAAACGCAAAAATTCGTGTAATTAGTCGAGTAATTAGCATAATAATTTTATTATAATTAATCTTAGGAGTAATTAAAGGCATTAATAATACAAAATGCAGTCATTTGACTAGAAATCCTTAATCAGCATGTAAAATAACATCTATACCAAGGTTTTCATCAAAATCTGATGAAGTTGAAAATCTGAGCAAAATATTTTTTTGATTTTTTTCAAAATATGGATTTTCGTGAATATTTCAGGATAGATGCTTTCAAGTATGCTCAATACGAATCTGTGGTGAAAACCCAAAAATTCGTGTAATTAGTCGAGTAATTAGCATACTAATTTTATGATAATTAATCTTAGCAGTACTTAAAGGCATTAATAATGCGAAATGCTGTCATTTGACTAGAAATCCTTAATTAGCATGTAAAATAACATCTATAACCAGGTTCTTTACTAAAATCTAAAGAAGTTGAAAATCTCAGCAAAATATTTTGCAAAATATTTGGATTTTTCTTGATTTTTTCCAAAATATGGATTTTCTTGAGAATTTCAGGATAGATGCTTTTAGGTATGCTGAATAGGAATCTGATTTCAAAAACTAAAAATTCGTGTAATTAGTCGAGTAATTAGCATAATAATTTAATTATAATTAATCTTAGGAGTAATTAAAGGCATTAATAATACACAAATCAGTCATTTGACTAGAAATCCTTAATCAGCATGTAAAATAACATCTATACCCAGGTTTTCATCAAAATCTGATGAAGTTGAAAATCTGAGCAAAATATTTTTTTGATTTTTTTCAAAATATGGATTTTCGTGAACATTTCAGGATAGATGCTTTTAGGTATGCTCAATACGAATCTGTGGTGAAAACCCAAAAATTCATGTAATTACTCGAGTAATTAGCATACTAATTTTGTGATAATTAATCTTAGCAGTACTTAAAGGTACTAATAATGCGAAATGCTGTCATTTGACTAGAAATCCTTAATTAGCATGTAACATAACATCTATAACCAGGTTTTTATGAAAATCTGAAGAAGTTGAAAATCTGAGCAAAATATTTTGATTTTTTTCAAAATATGGATTTTCTTGAAAATTTCAGGATAGATGCTTTTAGATATGCTCAATAGGAATCTGTGGTGAAAATCCAAAAATTCGTGCAATTAGTCGAGTAATTAGCATACTAATTTTATGATAATCTTAGCAATAATTAAAGGCATTACTAATGCGAAATGCTGTCATTTGACAAGAAATCCTTTATTAGCATGTAAAATAACATCTATAACCAGGTTTTTATTAATATATGAAGAAGTTGAAAATCTGAGCAAAATAATAGGATTTTTCTTGATTTTTTTCAAAATATGGATTTTCTTCAAAATTTCATGATAGATACTTTTAGATATGCTCAATAGGAATCTGTGGTGACAATCCAAAAATTCGTGCAATTGGTCGAGTATTTAGCATACTAATTTTATGATAATCTTAGCAATAATTAAAGGCATTACTAATGCGAAATGCTGTCATTTGACTAGAAATCCTTAATTAGCATGTAAAATAACATCTACACCCAGGTTTTCATTAAAATCTGAAGAAGTTGACAATCTCAGCAAAATATTTTGCAAGGCTATAGCCTAGGATTTTTCTTGATTTTTTTCAAAATATGGATTTTCTTGAGAATTTCAGGATAGATGCTTTTAGGTATGCTGAATACGAATCTGAATTCAAAAACCCAAAAATTCGTGTAATTAGTCGAGTAATTAGTATACTAATTTTATTATAATTAATCTTAGGAGTAATTAAAGACATTAATAATACAAAATGCAGTCATTTGACTAGAAATCCTTAATCAGCATGTAAAATAACATCAATACCCAGGTTTTCATCAAAATCTGATGAAGGTGAAAATCTGAGGAAAATATTTTTTTTTTTTTTTTTTCAAAATATGGATTTTCGTGAACATTTCAAGATAGATGCTTTTAGGTATGCTCAATACGAATCTGTGGTGAAAACCCAAAAATTCGTGTAATTAGACGAGTAATTATCATACTAATTTTATGATAAATAATCTTAGCAGTACTTAAAGGCATTAATAATGCGAAATGCTGTCATTTGACTAGAAATCCTTAATTAGCATGTAAAATAACATCTATAACCAGGTTTTTATTAAAATCTGAAAAGTTGAAAATCTGAGCAAAATATTTTGCAAGGCAATAGCCTAGGATTTTTCTTGATTTTTTTCAAAATATGGATTTTCTTGAAAATTTAAGGATAGATGCTTTTAGATATGCTCAATAGGAATCTGTGGTGAAAATCCAAAAATTCGTGCAATTAGTCGAGTAATTAGCATACTAATTTTATGATAATCTTAGCAATAATTAAAGGCATTAATAATGCGAAATGCTGTCATTTGACTAGAAATCCTTAATTAGCATGTAAAATAATATCTACACCCAGGTTTTCATTAAAATCTGAAGAAGTTGAAAATCTTAGCAAAATATTTTGCAAGGCTATAGCCTTGGATTTTTCTTGATTTTTTTCAAAATATGGATTTTCTTGAGAATTTCAGGATAGATGCTTTTAGGTATGCTGAATAGGAATCTGATTTCAAAACCCAAAAATTCGTGTAATTAGTCGAGTAATTAGCATAATAATTTAATTATAATTAATCTTAGGAGTAATTAAAGAAATTAATAATACAAATACCAGTCATTTGACTAGAAATCCTTAATCAGCATGTAAAATAACATCTATACCCTGGTTTTCATGAAAATCTGATGAAGTTGAAAATCTGAGCAAAATATTTTTTTGATTTTTTTCAAAATATGGATTTTCGTGAACATTTCAGGATAGATGCTTTTAGGTATGCTCAATACGAATCTGTGGTGAAAACCCAAAAATTCATGTAATTACTCGAGTAATTAGCATACTAATTTTGTGATAATTAATCTTAGCAGTACTTAAAGGCATTAATAATGCGAAATGCTGTCATTTGACTAGAAATCCTTAATTAGCATGTAAAATAACATCTATAACCAGGTTTTTATTAAAATCTGAAGAAGTTGAAAATCTGAGCAAAATATTTTGCAAGGCTATAGCCTAGGATTTTTCTTGATTTTTTTCAAAATATGGATTTTCTTGAAAATTTCAGGATAGATGCTTTTAGATATGCTCAATAGGAATCTGTGGTGAAAATCCAAAAATTCGTGCAATTAGTCGAGTAATTAGCATACTAATTTTATGATAATCTTAGCAATAATTAAAGGCATTAATAATGCGAAATGCTGTCAATTGACTAGAAATCCTTAATTAGCATGTAAAATAATATCTACACCCAGGTTTTCATTAAAATCTGAAGAAGTTGAAAATCTTAGCAAAATATTTTGCCTTGGATTTTTCTTGATTTTTTTCAAAATATGGATTTTCTTGAGAATTTCAGGATAGATGCTTTTAGGTATGCTGAATAGGAATCTGATTTCAAAACCAAAAATTCGTGTAATTAGTCGAGTAATTAGCATAATAATTTTATTATAATTAATCTTAGGAGTAATTAAAGACATTAATAATACAAAAACCAGTCATTTGACTAGAAATCCTTAATCAGCATGTAAAATAACATCTATACCCAGGTTTTCATCAAAATCTGATGAAGTTGAAAATCTGAGCAAAATATTTTTTTGATTTTTTTCAAAATATGGATTTTCGTGAACATTTCAGGATAGATGCTTTTAGGTATGCTCAATACGAATCTGTGGTGAAAACCCAAAAATTCGTGTAATTACTCGAGTAATTAGCATACTAATTTTGTGATAATTAATCTTAGCAGTACTTAAAGGCATTAATAATGCGAAATGCTGTCATTTGACTAGAAATCCTTAATTAGCATGTAAAATAACATCTATAACCAGGTTTTCATTAAAATCTGAAGAAGTTGAAAATCTCAGCAAAATATTTTGCAAGGCTATAGCCTTGGATTTTCTTGATTTTTTTCAAAATATGGATTTTCTTGAAAATTTCAGGATAGATGCTTTTAGATATGCTCAATAGGAATCTGTGGTGAAAATCCAAAAATTCATGTAATTAGTCGAGTAATTAGCATACTAATTTCATGATAATTAATCTTACCAGTAATTAAAGGCATTAATAATGCGAAATGCTGTCATTTGACTAGAAATCCTTAATTAGCATGTAAAATAATATCTACACCCAGGTTTTCATTAAAATCTGAAGAAGTTGAAAATCTTAGCAAAATATTTTGCATGGCTATAGCCTTGGATTTTTCTTGATTTTTTTCAAAATATGGATTTTCTTGAGAATTTCAGGATAGATGCTTTTAGGTATGCTGAATAGGAATCTGATTTCAAAACCCAAAAATTCGTGTAATTAGTCGAGTAATTAGCATAATAATTTAATTATAATTAATCTTAGGAGTAATTAAAGAAATTAATAATACAAAAACCAGTCATTTGACTAGAAATCCTTAATCAGCATGTAAAATAACATCTATACCCTGGTTTTCATGAAAATCTGATGAAGTTGAAAATCTGAGCAAAATATTTTTTTGATTTTTTTCAAAATATGGATTTTCGTGAACATTTCAGGATAGATGCTTTTAGGTATGCTCAATACGAATCTGTGGTGAAAACCCAAAAATTCATGTAATTACTCGAGTAATTAGCATACTAATTTTGTGATAATTAATCTTAGCAGTACTTAAAGGCATTAATAATGCGAAATGCTGTCATTTGACTAGGAATCCTTAATTAGCATGTAAAATAACATCTATAACGAGGTTTTTATTAAAATCTGAAGAAGTTGAAAATCTGAGCAAAATATTTTGCAAGGCTATAGCCTAGGATTTTTCGTGATTTTTTTCAAAATATGGATTTTCTTGATAATTTCAGGATAGATGCTTTTAGATATGCTCAATAGGAATCTGTGGTGACAATCCAAAAATTCGTGCAATTAGTCGAGTAATTAGCATACAAATTTTATGATAATCTTAGCAATAATTAAAGGCATTAATAATGCGAAATGCTGTCATTTGACTAGAAATCCTTAATTAGCATGTAAAATAACATCTACACCCAGGTTTTCATTAAAATCTGAAGAAGTTGAAAATCTCAGCAAAATATTTTGCAAGGCTATAGCCTTGGATTTTTCTTGATTTTTTTCAAAATATGGATTTTCTTGAGAATTTCAGGATAGATGCTTTTAGGTATGCTGAATAGGAATCTGATTTCAAAATCCAAAAATTCGTGTAATTAGTCGAGTAATTAGCATAATAATTTAATTATAATTAAACTTAGGAGTAATTAAAGGCATTTATAATACAAAAACCAGTCATTTGACTAGAAATACTTAATCAGCATGTAAAATAACATCTATACCCAGGTTTTCATCAAAATCTGATGAAGTTGAAAATCTGAGCAAAATATTTTTTTGATTTTTTTCAAAATATGGATTTTCGTGAACATTTCAGGATAAATGCTTTTACGTATGCTCAATACGAATCTGTGGTGAAAACCCAAAAATTCGTGTAATCACTCGAGTAATCAGCATACTAATTTTGTGATAATTAAACTTAGCAGTACTTAAAGGCATTAATAATGCGAAATGCTGTCATTTGACTAGAAATCCTTAATTAGCATGTAAAATAATATCTACACCCAGGTTTTCATTAAAATCTGAAGAAGTTGAAAATCTTAGCAAAATATTTTGCAAGGCTATAGCCTTGGATTTTTCTTGATTTTTTTCAAAATATGGATTTTCTTGAGAATTTCAGGATAGATGCTTTTAGGTATGCTGAATAGGAATCTGATTTCAAAACCTAAAAATTCGTGTAATTAGTCGAGTAATTAGCATAATAATTTAATTATAATTAATCTTAGGAGTAATTAAAGGCATTAATAATACAAAAACCAGTCATTTGACTAGAAATCCTTAATCAGCATGTAAAATAACATCTATACCTAGGTTTTCATCAAAATCTGATGAAGTTGAAAATCTGAGCAAAATATTTTTTTGATTTTTTTCAAAATATGGATTTTCGTGAACATTTCAGGATAGATGCTTTTAGGTATGCTCAATACGAATCTGTGGTGAAAACCCAAAAATTCATGTAATTACTCGAGTAATTAGCATACTAATTTTGTGATAATTAATCTTAGCAGTACTTAAAGGTATTAATAATGCGAACTGCTGTCATTTGACTAGAAATCCTTAATTAGCATGTAACATAACATCTATAACCAGGTTTTTATTAAAATCTGAAGAAGTTGAAAATCTGAGCAAAATATTTTGCAAGGCTATAGCCTAGGATTTTTCTTGATTTTTTTCAAAATATGGATTTTCTTGAAAATTTCAGGATAGATGCTTTTAGATATGCTCAATAGGAATCTGTGGTGAAAATCCAAAAATTCGTGCAATTAGTCGAGTAATTAGCATACTAATTTTATGATAATCTTAGCAATAATCAAAGGCATTAATAATGCGAAATGCTGTCAATTGACTAGAAATCCTTAATTAGCATGTAAAATAATATCTACACCCAGGTTTTCATTAAAATCTGAAGAAGTTGAAAATCTTAGCAAAATATTTTGCCAGGCTATAGCCTTGGATTTTTCTTGATTTTTTTCAAAATATGGATTTTCTTGAGAATTTCAGGATAGATCCTTTTAGGTATGCTGAATAGGAATCTGATTTCAAAAACTAAAAATTCGTGTAATTAGTCGAGTAATTAGCATAATAATTTAATTATAATTAATCTTAGGAGTAATTAAAGAAATTAATAATACAAAAACCAGTCATTTGACTAGAAATCCTTAATCAGCATGTAAAATAACATCTATACCCTGGTTTTCATGAAAATCTGATGAAGTTGAAAATCTGAGCAAAATATTTTTTTGATTTTTTTCAAAATATGGATTTTCGTGAACATTTCAGGATAGATGCTTTTAGGTATGCTCAATACGAATCTGTGGTGAAAACCCAAAAATTCATGTAATTACTCGAGTAATTAGCATACTAATTTTGTGATAATTAATCTTAGCAGTACTTAAAGGTATTAATAATGCGAACTGCTGTCATTTGACTAGAAATCCTTAATTAGCATGTAACATAACATCTATAACCAGGTCTTTATTAAAATCTGAAGAAGTTGAAAATCTGAGCAAAATATTTTGCAAGGCTATAGCCTAGGATTTTTCTTGATTTTTTTCAAAATATGGATTTTCTTGAAAAGTTCAGGATAGATGCTTTTAGATATGCTCAATAGGAATCTGTGGTGAAAATCCAAAAATTCGTGCAATTAGTCGAGTAATTAGCATACTAATTTTATGATAATCTTAGCAATAATTAAAGGCATTACTAATGCGAAATGCTGTCATTTGACTAGAAATCCTTAATTAGCATGTAAAATAACATCTACACCCAGGTTTTCATTAAAATCTGAAGAAGTTGAAAATCTTAGCAAAATATTTTGCCAGGCTATAGCCTTGGATTTTTCTTGATTTTTTTCAAAATATGGATTTTCTTGAGAATTTCAGGATAGATCCTTTTAGGTATGCTGAATAGGAATCTGATTTCAAAAACTAAAAATTCGTGTAATTAGTCGAGTAATTAGCATAATAATTTAATTATAATTAATCTTAGGAGTAATTAAAGAAATTAATAATACAAAAACCAGTTATTTGACTAGAAATCCTTAATCAGCATGTAAAATAACATCTATACCCTGGTTTTCATGAAAATCTGATGAAGTTGAAAATCTGAGCAAAATATTTTTTTGATTTTTTTCAAAATATGGATTTTCGTGAACATTTCAGGATAGATGCTTTTAGGTATGCTCAATACGAATCTGTGGTGAAAACCCAAAAATTCATGTAATTACTCGAGTAATTAGCATACTAATTTTGTGATAATTAATCTTAGCAGTACTTAAAGGCATTAATAATGCGAAATGCTGTCATTTGACTAGAAATCCTTAATTAGCATGTAAAATAACATCTATAACGAGGTTTTTATTAAAATCTGAAGAAGTTGAAAATCTGAGCAAAATATTTTGCAAGGCTATAGCCTAGGATTTTTCATGATTTTTTTCAAAATATGGATTTTCTTGATAATTTCAGGATAGATGCTTTTAGATATGCTCAATAGGAATCTGTGGTGAAAATCCAAAAATTCGTGCAATTAGTCGAGTAATTAGCATACTAATTTTATGATAATCTTACCAATAATTAAAGGCATTAATAATGCGAAATGCTGTCATTTGACTAGAAATCCTTAATTAGCATGTAAAATAACATCTCCACCCAGGTTTTCATTAAAATCTGAAGAAGTTGAAAATCTCAGCAAAATATTTTGCAAGGCTATAGCCTTGGATTTTTCTTGATTTTTTTCAAAATATGGGTTTTCTTGAGAATTTCAGGATAGATGCTTTTAGGTATGCTGAATAGGAATCTGATTTCAAAATCCAAAAATTCGTGTAATTAGTCGAGTAATTAGCATAATAATTTAATTATAATTAAACTTAGGAGTAATTAAAGGCATTTATAATACAAAAACCAGTCATTTGACTAGAAATACTTAATCAGCATGTAAAATAACATCTATACCCAGGTTTTCATCAAAATCTGATGAAGTTGAAAATCTGAGCAAAATATTTTTTTGATTTTTTTCAAAATATGGATTTTCGTGAACATTTCAGGATAGATGCTTTTAGGTATGCTGAATAGGAATCTGATTTCAAAACCTAAAAATTCGTGTAATTAGTCGAGTAATTAGCATAATAATTTTATTATAATTAATCTTAGGAGTAATTAAAGACATTAATAATACAAAATGCAGTCATTTGACTAGAAATCCTTAATCAGCATGTAAAATAACATCTATACCCAGGTTTTCATCAAAATCTGATGAAGTTGAAAATCTGAGCAAAATATTTTTTTGATTTTTTTCAAAATATGGATTTTCGTGAACATTTCAGGATAGATGCTTTTAGGTATGCTCAATACGAATCTGTGGTGAAAACCAAAAATTCGTGCAATTAGTCGAGTAATTAGCATACTAATTTCATGATAATTAATCTTAGCAGTAATTAAAGGCATTAATAATGCGAAATGCTGTCATTTGACTAGAAATCCTTAATTAGCATGTAAAATAAAATCTACACCCAGGTTTTCATTAAAATCTGAAGAAGTTGAAAATCTTAGCAAAATATTTTGCAAGGCTATAGCCTTGGATTTTTCTTGATTTTTTTCAAAATATGGATTTTCTTGAGAATTTCAGGATAGATGCTTTTAGGTATGCTGAATAGGAATCTGATTTCAAAACCCAAAAATTCGTGTAATTAGTCGAGTAATTAGCATAATAATTTAATTATAATTAATCTTAGGAGTAATTAAAGGCATTAATAATACAAAAACCAGTCATTTGACTAGAAATCCTTAATCAGCATGTAAAATAACATCTATACCCAGGTTTTCATCAAAATCTGATGAAGTTGAAAATCTGAGCAAAATATTTTTTTGATTTTTTTCAAAATATGGATTTTCGTGAACATTTCAGGATAGATGCTTTTAGGTATGCTCAATACGAATCTGTGGTGAAAACCCAAAAATTCATGTAATTACTCGAGTAATTAGCATACTAATTTTGTGATAATTAATCTTAGCAGTACTTAAAGGCATTAATAATGCGAAATGCTGTCATTTGACTAGAAATCCTTAATTAGCATGTAAAATAACATCTATAACCAGGTTTTTATTAAAATCTGAAGAAGTTGAAAATCTGAGCAAAATATTTTGCAAGGCTATAGCCTAGGATTTTTCTTGATTTTTTTCAAAATATGGATTTTCTTGAAAATTTCAGGATAGATGCTTTTAGATATGCTCAATAGGAATCTGTGGTGAAAATCCAAAAATTCGTGCAATTAGTCGAGTAATTAGCATACTAATTTTATGATAATCTTAGCAATAATTAAAGGCATTAATAATGCGAAATGCTGTCATTTGACTAGAAATCCTTAATTAGCATGTAAAATAACATCTACACCCAGGTTTTCATTAAAATCTGAAGAAGTTGAAAATCTCAGCAAAATATTTTGCAAGGCTATAGCCTTGGATTTTTCTTGATTTTTTTCAAAATATGGATTTTCTTGAGAATTTCAGGATAGATGCTTTTAGGTATGCTGAATAGGAATCTGATTTCAAAACCCAAAAATTCGTGTAATTAGTCGAGTAATTAGCATAATAATTTAATTATAATTAATCTTAGGAGTAATTAAAGGCATTAATAATACAAAAACCAGTCATTTGACTAGAAATCCTTAATCAGCATGTAAAATAACATCTATACCCAGGTTTGCATCAAAATCTGATGAAGTTGAAAATCTGAGCAAAATATTTTTTTGATTTTTTTCAAAATATGTATTTTCGTGAACATTTCAGGATAGATGCTTTTAGGTATGCTCAATAGGAATCTGTGGTGAAAACCCAAAAATTCGTGCAATTAGTCGAGTAATTAGCATAATAATTTCATGATAATTAAACTTAGCAGTAATTAAAGGCATTAATAATGCGAAATGCTGTCATTTGACTAGAAATCCTTAATTAGCATGTAAAATAACATCTACACCCAGGTTTTCATTAAAATCTGAAGAAGTTGAAAATCTCAACAAAATATTTTGCAAAGCTGATTTTTTTTCAAACTATGGATTTTCTTGAGAATTTCAGGATAGATGGTTTTAGGTATGCTGAATAAGAATCTGATTTCAAAACCAAAAAATTCGTGTAATTAGTCGAGTAATTAGCATACTAATCTTATTATAATTAACCTTAGGAGTAATTAAAGGCATTAATAATACAAAATACAGTCATTTGACTAGAAATCCTTAATCAGCATGTAAAATAACATCTATACCCTAGGTTTTCATCAAAATCTGATGAAGTTGAAAATCTGAGCAAAATATTTTTTGATTTTTTTCAAAATATGGATTTTCGTGAACATTTCAGGATAGATGCTTTTAGGTATGCTCAATACGAATCTGTGGTGAAAACCCAAAAATTCATGTAATTACTCGAGTAATTAGCATACTAATTTTGTGATAATTAATCTTAGCAGTAATTAAAGGCATTAATAATGCGAAATGCTGTCATTTGACTAGAAATCCTTAATTAGCATGTAAAATAACATCTATAACCAGGTTTTTATTAAAATCTGAAGAAGTTGAAAATCTGAGCAAAATATTTGCAAGGCTATAGCCTAGGATTTTTCTTGATTTTTTTCAAAATATGGATTTTCTTGAAAATTTCAGGATAGATGCTTTTAGATATGCTCAATAGGAATCTGTGGTGAAAATCCAAAAATTCGTGCAATTAGTCGAGTAATTAGCATACTAATTTTATGATAATCTTAGCAGTAATTAAAGGCATTAATAATGCGAAATGCTGTCATTTGACTAGAAATCCTTAATTAGCATGTAAAATAACATCTACACCCAGGTTTTCATTAAAATCTGAAGAAGTTGAAAATCTCAGCAAAATATTTTGCAAGGCTATAGCCTTGGATTTTTCTTGATTTTTTTCAAAATATGGATTTTCTTGAGAATTTCAGGATAGATGCTTTTAGGTATGCTGAATAGGAATCTGATTTCAAAACCAAAAATTCGTGTAATTAGTCGAGTAATTAGCATAATAATTTATTATAATTAATCTTAGGAGTAATTAAAGGCATTAATAATACAAAATGCAGTCATTTGACTAGAAATCCTTAATCAGCATGTAAAATAACATCTATACCCAGGTTTTCATCAAAATCTGATGAAGTTGAAAATCTGAGCAAAATATTTTTTTGATTTTTTTCAAAATATGGATTTTCGTGAACATTTCACGATAAATGCTTTTACGTATGCTCAATACGAATCTGTGGTCAAAACCTAAAAATTCGTGTAATTAGTCAAGTAATTAGCATACTAATTTTATGATAATTAATCTTAGGAGTAATTAAAGGCATTAATAATGCGAAATGCTGTCATTTGACTAGAAATCCTTAATCAGTATATAAAATAACATCTATATCCAGGTTTTCATTAAAATCTGAAGAAGTTGAAAATCTGAGCATAATATTTTGCCAGGATTTTGACTTGGATTTTTTTTTATTTTTTTTCAAAAAATGGATTTTCTTGAGAATTTCAGGATAGATGCTTTTAGGTATGTTAAATACGAATCTGAGATCGAAACTCAAAAATTCGTGAAATTAGTTGAGTAATTAGCACACTAATTCTATTATAATGAATCTAAAAAGTAATTAGAGGCATTAATAATGCGAATTTCTGTCATTTGACTCGAAATACTTAATCAGCAAGTAAAATAACATCTATACCCAGGTTTTCATTAAAATCTGAAGAAGGTGAAAATCTGAGCGAAATATTTTGCCAGGATTTTCCCTTGGATTTTTCTTGATTTTTTTTGAAAATATGGCTTTTCTTGAGAATTTCAGGATAGATGCTTTTAGGTATGCTGAACACGAATCTGTGGTCAAAACCCAAAAATTCGTGTAATTAGTCGAGTAATTAGCACACTAATTTTATTATAATTAATCTTAGGAGTAATTAAAGGCATTAATAATGCGAAATGCTGTCATTTGACTAGAAATCCTTAATCAGCATGTAAAATAACATCTATACGCAGATTTTCATTAAAATCTGAAGAAGTTGAAAATCTGATCAAAATATAACATTTATACGCAGATTTTCATTAAAATCTGAAGAAGTTGAAAATCTGATCAAAATATTTTACAAGGTTTTCGCCTTGGATTTTTCTTGATTTTTTTTTCAAAAAATGGATTTTCCTGAGAATTTCAGGATAGATGCTTTTCGTAAAGATACTCACTATCATACCCTTCTAGCCCAAATGGGTATATCTAGGATCACGTCCCTTGCTATATACAGAAGAGCGATGACGGCTACGTAACCCATGGCAGCGTTCCATGAGTAAGGTCGTCCTGCGCCTCAGATTAGGTGAGCGCAGATGTAGAAATTCAGATTCTCTTTTGGAATTTCTCCACTTGCTGCGCGAAGGTCAGGAGAGACGGAGGGAGGGAGAGGCGCGGTCCCTCCGTGTACAATCCCCTCGTGCGAAGATGATGTCACAGGTCTCAGCCAAGGTGCTGTCCTTGCCTCGCTTCATGTGTTGTCTGGCACCCCCTTGCCTGTCTCACTGTGAGATCATCGAGACCAAACACAGCCTCTCTCCTCCTCCTCCTCCTCCAACCGGACGACGTCAGCTCCTGTCTTACTGAGGGGGTCAGTTGGTACAGCTCGCTCTCCTGCTTCACCGAGGAAGTCAAAAGACAGTACTCGTTACTCCTGTCTACCTGAGGAAGTCAAGAGACAGTACTCGTTACTCCTGTCTACCTGAGGAAGTCAAGAGACAGTACTCGTTACTCCTGTCTACCTGAGGAAGTCGAGAGACACTCGTTACTCCTGTCTACCTGAGGAAGTCAACACAGAGTACTCGCTCTCCTGTCTCAAGGAAGCTAAGTAACAGAGAGAGGTTAGAGGTTGACCGTGGAAAAGAGGAGAGTAAGGGATGACTTGATCACAACCTTCAAGTTTTCGCAAACAGCATGATGACGTAGACAGAGAACATTTCTTCGAAAAATGCAAGGACAGAACACCTAGAGGTCATAACATGAAATTAAGGAAGAATCTTGTTAGAAAAGATATAAAGAAGTATCTTTAAAGCGTGAGAGTGGTGAATAAATGGAATTTTCAGTGACATGAGATTATAAATATGGACAGCATACAAGAGATGGATCGCACGAGTGTATAACTCCCTCCCCGTGCTGTGCAAATAGATAATTACACACCACAGTGTATTCATACATGCGTCACTCCAGATTACTCATTCTCACCAAAATACATCATCCGTATGTCACATGACACAACACACTCATGACAGTACATCACAACAGCCTTTCAAAGAGTGTCATACACTATCACTACACTTCACAACACACCATATCACTACAGTGCATCACAACCACCATACTGCATTACACAACCACAGGTAACCACGTCTCTACAGTGTATCATAAAGCCTTAACAATGCATCATACATCAGCACACCTCACTATTTCACCATACAACCACCATAATACATTATACATCATTAAAGCACACCATATCACGATCTTGTATAATACAACCAACATAATACATGATACATCACCAAAGCACATACCATCTATCACTATTCTGTATCATATAACCATCATAAAGCACAATACATCATCAAAGTTCACCATATCACCACGGCGCCCTATAATATCACAAGACGTCATCACAACACTTCATCACAACAGGTCACTCACACATAACCAGACTAAACCGATTACTGAGCGTCCGGTGGATTCTCCTCACTCAGTCTGTGTGTGTGTGTGTGTGTGTGTGTGTGTGTGTGTGTGTGTGTGTGTGTGTGTGTGTGTCTGTCTGTCTGTCTACTCCGTGCACATAGAGCCTCGCTGACTCAGTGAACTGACATCTGGTGATGGGGTGCGGCTGAACATTTCCTGGTCGTGATATGTGCTCTGTCTGTCTCTCTGTCTCTCTCTCTCTCTCTCTCTCTCTCTCTCTCTCTCTCTCTCTCTCTCTCTCTCTCTCTCTCTCTCTGTGTGTGTGTGTGTGTGTGTGTGTGTGTGTGTGTGTGTGTGTGTGAGCGCAAGAGGTTCAAAATATCATAGGTGAAGTTCAAGGTTCAGCCAGTTCTCAGAATTATGAATTCCAGTGTTACTATCTGGTGTCTCCGAGAACACTCAATTGCATTGATTAAAAGAGAGAGAGAGAGAGAGAGAGAGAGAGAGAGAGAGAGAGAGAGAGAGAGAGAGAGAGAGAGAGAGAGAGAGAGAGAGAGAGAGAGAGAGAGAGAGAGCCATACCCCCTCCTCACCCTACCAAAAACAGATCAACCTTTGCTCTTACGCGTCTATTCGGCAGCAATGTTGAGAAAGTTCAGGGTCATGTGATACACCAGGACAAGTGCCGTGGTCTTGAGGATGGTTGTTAGATAACTGAGCCGAGTGGAGTGGGCCAATCGCCCATCCATCACCACACCAATACCAGGATGTGATGGAAATCACCACAACAAGCCAGTCTATCAGCCCCAAAGCACCATAATACGTCATGTAGTCAAGCAGTGCGCTCATACTATCAGAAAATACGTCATGTAGACACTATAGTGCATCACAGAGTAATAAAATACGTCATGAGTCACTGCAGTGCATCACCGAGTTTCAAAAATGCGTCAAGCAGTCACCATAATACAATATAAAGTAACAAAATACGTCATGCAACCTCCATATTTGCCTTATAAAGTAACACTATACTGGAATCAATCACCATAGAGCACTACACAGCTGCAAGACACATCATACGGTGTCACAGTGCATCACGCCCGACGCTAATCATCCACCGCAGTGCACCATAAAGACACTGTATGAAGTCAATCACGACATGCATCCCCCAGCTCGTGTCCACGGCGTCTCCAGAATGCATCATCGAATAAGGCAAAGGCATGGCGAGACATCACTATACCGTCAGCATAGTGTGAGTGAGTCGTATCATGTCGGGATAACTGACTCTCTTACGCCACTCTAAGACCTCTTATTATGCCAACGGATGACCCCTCTCTCTAGTCGACCAGTAAACGCTGAAGACTGGCTGGCGTCTTCACGGACTCTGCGAGCCTGAGACCAAAATCAAAACACCTGTACTGCACTCCAGCTGAGAGACGATCTCTCCTCACTACTCAGCTTTCCTGGGTCGCAGGGGCCTGACATTCTCACCCGCTGCCAATCAAACAATCTGCCAGGGGGTATTTTTGGACGGGAGTGCTCAGTAAACAAAGGGATACACGGAAATGCATGAGGACACAAATGCAGCATCAGTTTGGAGCGGATGGTCACGTTCCCGTCGGAACAGCCACTCTTATAAACAGGGAACAGACGGAACGACCAGGTGGCTGCCTTACCCAAGAGATATAGAACCCAGAGGAGAAAAAGAGAAAGAAATTACGTCCCTTGTGTCTCTCCTGCGTGTCGCTGTAGGTGATTAATATGAGATGGGCGGGAGTAAGGGGCTACAAATCCTCCCTCCTTGGCTGATCGCCTGCAAAAAGTAGGAAGAGGAGGAGCGAAGAGGGGATTATTTTACCTCGAAGGCTTAGTTCGTCAGGCTTCTTCGCTAAGTTGGGAAGGCGGAAACGTCAAAAAGTATAATATATACATTGCTCACACATTGCTCTATTGCTCACACACAGACAGACAGACAGACACACACACACACACACACACACACACACATTCCTCATTACGAATATCGTCTATAGCCATCCTTCTGAATGCAGCTGCCCGGTCTATACACAGATTTAAGCCCATGACACTGTAATTTCGACGTGGGTATCTGCCTTCCACATGCCAGTTCTCGCTACTGCTACCACCAACCAGATTCATGAGGGGGTCTTGGGGAAGCAATGTACCATGGGTACACCTCATGTGCCAGCCATGGTCATCAGGACTAGTAAATTTGACAGTTCGGTTCCGAGACCAGCGTCACATATAGTCCAGACGACGTGTTCGTGAGGCATGATGCTCAACAGTATCTTTAGTTGGTGGTGTATTACACGTCGAGCAGAGTATTCAAGATCTTCATCATCACAGTTCACTGATGGTACACAACCTTCCAGCTTCTCATGACGCAAGATTAGGTATAGCGTACGTTCATGGCATCGAAAACCTAAACGACAGATGGCAAGTGCTATCATCACCTCTTCTGAATGGCTTACCATGACTGCGTGTAACCTTAAGATGGTTATGGAGGTCTTCTACCCCACAGCTGGGTTTGGGACCTTCAATTACGTATCTTATGATGGTTTCGGAGGTCTTCTTATCTCCCCCCCAGCTGGGTCCAAAGACCTTATCTTAAGTATACCTTACGATGGTTTCGGAGGTCTTCTATCCTCAAAGCTGGGTCCGATGACCTTCACTTACGTATAGCTTACGATGGTTTCTGAGGTCTTTTCGCCCCTCGTAGCTTGATCTGTGACCAAACTGCAGTACTATTTCTCTACTCAGGCTACCACAAGCCACGACCTGAAAGATTCTTAAGTATTCATCGCATCCTCGCTTTGTGCAGGCCGTCTTCAACTGTCTTTCTTGACCGTCCAGTCCAGAATGTGTTTAATGGCTGTAGACAATGTATGCTCCAATCTGGATCCTGGACGTTTACAGTATATTCTCTCAAGCTCTACTTCAGATTCTGATAATGAACAGCCGGGTCACGCGCTGCGCCTGATGTTAAGGAGTCTTCTTGATAACTTCCCTCCCAAACACCTCCTTCAACAACCTCCAAGCACACTGGTTTCAACTTGGCTCAACTTCGTTAAAGCAGAATTAGTCAGATCACTTGATAACATTAATGGCCCTAAGCTGAGAAAGTTTGGAGGGGCTCTCGTACACGCTCGTGCCTCTCCCGAACACTGCCGTCAAACCAGCCACCAACCCCATCATCCACGCAAAGCATATCCCAAAATCCTTAAAGAGGAACCGACACAGATGGCTTGATATTTTCAGATGCAATATTTATGCACTGAATACATACGCTACGGTTAAAAAAAAAAAACAGAACTTTTCTTTTTTTTTCGCATGAATGTACAAAACAAAATCTAAAAAATACATTATGCATGTTTGAAATATCCGGAGGTGTTTACATAGCCTGCGTTTGTTCTCTGTCGCACTTTTGCACAGTATCATTTTATTCATTTACGTTGTGGGGGGGGGGGGAAATACCAGGAAGGGAGGCAGGGTGTGTGTGTGTGTGTGTGTGTGTGTGTGTGTGTGTGTGTGTGTGTGTGTGTGTGTGTGTGTGTGTGTGTGTGCACAGTAACATGGAAAAACGTCACATTTTGCAGCCGAGGAAATTTGGCTGCATCATCGCACCAAGTTCACGGAGAGGGTGGGGTCAAGAGAAGAGGAGCCCAGGGAGTGCGACCAACACCCGAACTGGAGAGTCCTTCATGGGACTTATCCACGAGGAATGTTAGACGCCATCTAGCAACTCACATTCCTCTTGTTGATAACATCAAGGCCATCATCTACGTCATCATCATCAGGCAGCAACGGCGGCGGCGGCAGAAACACCACATGACGTTCCCCTGGCCTCGCCTGCATGACGTTCCACTGGCCTCGCCTGCATGACGTTCCCCTGGCCTCGCCAGCATGACGTTCCCCTGGCCTCGCCTGCATGACGTTCCACTGGCCTCGCCTGCATGACGTTCCACTGGCCTCGCCTGCATGACGTTCCACTGGCCTCGCCTGCATGACGTTCCCCTGGCCTCGCCTGCATGACGTTCCTCTGGCCTCCGTGTGCGTGACCACTCCATCATCTGCACGGCTCAACGTGACCCGAGGCTTCGCTTACCCCTCTGCTAATCACAGACCTTCTTAACTTACGACTCCCTAAGGTTCTCCACGTTGGAGCTGTTCACTAGCGTCCAGTCGTTCTGATTAATACCCCATACATGAGGCTTGGTTTTCTGGGGCACATTTCAAAAAGCACACAGGAGGTGAACTTTACAGTTGAGCTGTAACTTAGTGCAAGGCCTTGGCGAGAACATACGACCCCTGTAAACCACAGAGTCAGAGAACTGAGTTTGTACACTTTGTTCGTGACCTTCAAAAGAGACAGGCTCGACATGGGTGCAGCAAAATACTTTTCTCGAGGAGGTTGTACACTTTGTTACACACGGGTGTTTGCTCAACAAGAAGGTGGCGTGCATGTTGTTGTTGTTCCCTCTATACTACTTCCATCAGCATGAGAACAAAGGGAGCGAGTCCACATTAGATGAAAGGATTGATATACAGATCTGGTCCGATGATTAGGATCTCGCAACATTACGATCCTAAATTCGCGACACTGATGAAAAAAAAAACAAAAAAAAACAGGGTAAACGTCACATGAATCAATCTTATTTCACCGTATCGAAGTGAAACACCAGCAACGCTGGAAGGATATTATGGAGTGGGGAACTCATCGGTTTGACCGCTAAAGGACAACCCAAGTGTGCTACCAGAAGTACTCGCTAGGCTCCATACTCCTACATCATCGCATTTTGAACCATCAGACGTCATAACCCTGAACACAGCAAAACCAGGACGCCAGGGAGCAAATTTGCTGTATCTTGTTCGCTGTACGTCTCGTCTCTTCTCGTCCCAAATGCCTTCATAACCCTTTAATCTGGCCAGGATCTCCAAGTGAAAAGCACGCTTCATGAAACCTATTGCTATCTTACTTCTCTTTTCTGATCCTTCACAACTTTCTCTTGTCCTTTTGTGGCTTTAATATTCCCACCACTCCTCACAATAAACATTATTTAATGTCACTGGAACATCCAATCTACCTCAGAAGTCCCACATGACACAAATAACTTAGCATGCCTTTATAAAACTGAGGTTCCCGTTCTGATGAAAACAACTCTTCTCTTCTGAACAATCATTCCGATTATACGAAGAATTAATTCGTCCTTATTTGGAGTTCTACTCCTGCATTATTCAGCCACTGCGTATTTACTTTACAGACTCGAATCCACAGTATCCGACTTACCATCCCCCCCTATTCTAACTCTAAAACTTGGACCACTTTCCACACGACTCATTCCAAATTTTCTATCCCTCATCTATTACTTTGGTTTCTTGTGTGCCATGGTTATTAAGAAGACTTCGAAATACTAGGGAAGCCACTACGTCTTTTCCATACTAAGTGGCCAACCAGCAGCTCGGGGTGAGCGGTTATAATGTATGGTTCTTCCCCTACACTGCTAAGTTGTGGATCTCTTTTACCATCTCGTGTTTTTTCCAAACATTTACGACCTGCCTCGTCTTTAAAAGGCGGGATATCCAGCACTTTATTTTCTTTAAGATTACAATTTCTTCTTATCTCCTTACTCCTCTATTTATTCAGCCATTCGACACCTAAAAAGGGAATGCATATCAAGAACTCCGAAGACATCAGCATACTTGGCCTCGCGCTCTCACATCACAGCAGAAAGTTACACAGTCAGAACAGCGACTAAACGAAAGAATGTACTTGTGAATTGTTCTCATGAACCCACATCGCTCCCACTTACTACAGTAGGTCCCACACAGTTACTATATTCAGTGGGAAAGGATAGGAATATTTCTAAAAATTTTTGACGGCAAAAGTGCATGAAGAACTCTTTATAACTTGTTAGTATATCATATTATTCTTAAACAGAATTAAACGCCTACGTTTCTTCTTTTCAAAGATGAGAAAAACGAAGGACAACAAAACTGCGCAGCGCAGGGGTATGAAATCCTCGATAACAAAGGCAATGTTGATACAAGTACTTGAACCCAACGTGCTTAGATTGCTGGAAAGGATGTGAGGCAACTCTCACACTCTAACTCACGGGCAGTACCACCCTGCCACCACACACCCAGCAGTAGTACCACCCTCCCACCACACACCAGCAGCAGTGTTACCCTCCCACACCACACACTACCAACATTACCACCCTCCCACACCACACACTACCAACATTACCATCCTCCCACACCACACACCACCAACATTACCACCCTTCCACACTACACACTACCAGCATTACCACCCTCCCACCACACACCACCAGGAGTACTATACACACAGACAACACTCAAACGACCTGTCATGCCTTCGTCACGTACATCAGACACAATATCATCAAACCATTACCTCATATGGATCAAGGTCCTTTACTATGTTGTCGATGTCTTGCCTAAGAATCGTACATTTTCCATGGTCACTTTCCCTTCCCGTCTCCCCAATGCTCGTGGTAGTGGGTCCTCCACTGGAGAGACACTTTGAAATCACACCTGCTGAAGTCTTCGGGTGTTTCCACTCCAACAACCCGACATTCTCCTTATACAACCCGTCATATCATTCCTATAAACCGACATATTCATCCTGCAGCCCGATATATTTTTCTATAAACCGACATATTCCTCCAATAACCCGAGATATTCCTCCTCTATTTTCACGACCTTGCCCTCTAAGCCCCTCAGTCTCAATATCTGTTCCTTATCTATAGATCTGCACATGATGAATGTATGGAGCACCTGTATTTTTCCATTCTGTTTTCATAACATTTCTTTCGTACAATTTCCAGTCCTCCTTCCTCCATTCACTGTATCTATTACTTGCCTTCCTGTATTTCTCAAAATCTGCCATGTTCTTGCATCCTCTACAGCTTCGCAATAAGACACGTCTATTTTCTTTGTCATTTTGGAATCTGCTGAACGCATGCGTCATGCCTCTCTCTCTCTCTCTCTCTCTCTCTCTCTCTCTCTCTCTCTCTCTCTCTCTCTCTCTCTCTCTCTCTCTCTCTCTCTCCTGCCCTGCCCTGCCCTGCCTTGGTAACTAATCTTTGATTCCCTTACTATCGAGTTCACGCAATCTTCTGTAACATTACTTCGTGCTCTGACCATGCATCCTCCTCCTCCTCCTCTCCCTGTCTGAACCCTTAAAGACTTTGTTCCCTTGTGTATAGTTACCAAGAAATATCTCCTCCTCGAATTGAGTTTCCTCCAAGATGCCGTCGTGACATCCTTGCCGACCACGTACCCAGCACGAGATGATCACTCTCCCTAAATTGGGTAACATTAAAAGGCGTGGAAAAGAAAAAAAAATAGTAGCTTGGAGAACAAACGGGTTAGAGCTGAGATCTGTCTTAAACGTTTCGACTCCACGAAGGTCTTTCTCAAAGAGTACTCTATGAGGAAAACTTTTAGACTTCACGATCAAGTCTCGCTCTGAGAACACCCGATGAGGAAGACTTTCGTAAGGTGGAAAGGCTAAAGTGTTCCTCAGCTCTGACATCTTAAGGTTTTCCATGGTTCTCATTTCCCTCGTGGTTACAGACCCCGCCACCCCCACCCCCAAGTCGACCTTATAATGAAAGCTCCCACTATCAGCTCTCTTCTCTCTCTTTCAAATGGGATTTCCTTCCAACCTCTTATATCATCCCAATTTCACTTTCCTGATTTTCATAATCTTTTTTGATCTGGTTCACTTGCTCTGTTCGTGGAGTTGTACACTATCCAAACACTGTATGACTGTATATAATCTAATGGGGTCATTTTTCGTCAGTATTACCAATAATTTGTGGCTATTCTTTTTTTTTTTATTTTGACTTCATTTGTGCCAGTATCATCTGCAAATTTACTGTGTACCCGATGCTCACACAGTGAAGGGTAGCGCAAAAGAACGGACTGAGGTCATACTAAGGGTTTTCATCAGACCCCAGAGGATTCATGTCCATTAAACATATTGTTATAAAGTGGGTTAATTACTTAAGCTTCACTACATACATTACGTATGTCTTTTTACGGTACGTTTTACCGACTAGATGCAAAATGTAGAAACAGTCTTAGAGATTCGGGTATATTGTTATTAATAACAAAGTATTGTGATATTTCTTGCATGGTTGCTGAGGCAAAACCCCTCTCATTCCATGTCTTCTCTTCCCTCCCCTTGCCACTGTGAATCATCCAATGAGGATTTAATCTGATCCCTTCTCACTGGTTCATTACGTTTCCACAATCCGGGTAATATCTGGTTTGATTGCCACTAAGCAGTTTCCAACACGCAGTTCGCTGTAATTAGCAACCAATCAACGAGTATTTGTATACCCCTTGCCTGGGAGGGGTACTGGGACTCTGGGGAGGTGTTTTGGGACCTGTGGGTGTAGTGGGACCTAGGAATATGGCAGGACCTGGGAACGTGACGGGACCTGGGAGTAGTGCTGTGGTTGGACTCGCAGTTTGGTTGGGACTTAGGAGCGTGGCGGGACCTGGAAGTGTGGCGGGACCTGGGAGTGTGGCGGGACCTGGGAGGAGTGTTGTGGCGGGACCTGGAGACGTACCGTTGCCTTGGCTAGTAGCAGTCATCACCGGGGGCTCAGCTTTACATGGTGAACTATCGGCTTTAATCAATCAGGATCTAAGACTGCCAGCGAGCGGCGGGTGGAGACGTGGGTGGTGTTGGGAGGGAGGAGTTGGGGAGGAGCAATACCACCGAGATCTCTCTACCCGCAGGATCATACTCAACCATCCTTAGGGAGAGTCTGCTAACGTTACCACAAGCACCAACACACACACACACACACACACACACACACACACACACACACACTCCATGTCATCCACTGTCATTTAAACGCCCGTCTCGCTACGTGCAGTTCCACGCCACGCAAATAAAAAAGGTACACAGGTAAATGCTTATGGGTTAAAATGAAAATGACGAGCTTAGATGGGCAGCGTTCTGGGGGCAATCTTCTTAAGGCTATTCGAGCACAGAGAGGCCGGGTTCATACCGAGATACGAATATTACAGTTCACAACGAAAGGTTACAGCTTACAATGTAAGGTTACAGTTCATAACGGAAGGTTACAGTTTACAACAGAAGGTACAATTCACAACCATCAGAACATCATTGATACATTTCACGAGGGAGCATCTGAGGTCCTCGTTACAGGTATAGCTGAGAAAGGAAAGGTAAGGAAGTAAAATTTACGAATTAAGATCACATGCAGACCACCAGGGAAAAATATCAGAGGAACATTCCAGGAAAGAACATCACGGGGGGCGCAGTTCCCTGTGCTATTTTTGCACCTGGAAACCTGGACTCAGACAGGGACTGGAAATATATGCAGTTCCCCCACGCTGCTGGGGAGGAGAATTCGCTTCCTTGACTCGGCCCGACATATGACCGGTGTAGTTCCCGTATAAAAATCTTTCTCGCTCCGTAATATATTTCCTCGTATGGACGGAACCTCGAGGATTTTCGTCCCAGTATTCGCCCGAGGGATTCCCGAAGTGACTGTAGAGGTGTGCGACATCGTCCTGACCTCGCTCACCCGTAGCGCCCGCCTGAGGTCAGGTCGCATCACCGCCGTAACAACGAAAACCTGACGGCAGACGCTACGAACTCGGTCGCCGCCAGAATTTCTTAACATCCACAACGTCCGCCTCTTTCGCCTGTAATGAAAACGGAAGCACAATAGTGCAGTAATAAACTGTGGCTGTTGCTGCAAAGCGCTCGAGGCCTTGATCCAACAAGCAGCGCGTTTAACTCCGCTGTGAGCTGCTCACGGAAGGACCCGCCTCAGCCGCGGCCGCCCGCCGCAGGAGCCCGGGTAAAGTCCCCCGCAGAGATCCAAAGTGCCACAGTAAAAGAAATCAAATAGATCCTTATAGTGCGGGCTGGTCATCCATTTGTGAGGCGGCGGGAGGTGGAAGAGGAGGAGGAGGAGGAGGAGGGCCAGCTAGGGTCATGGCTCTGGCAGAGCACGATGGCTGCTGGCTTATCTACGTACCTCCCAGCTTGGGTGGGAACCCACTCTCTTGCTGCCGGTTCGTGGCTTACGCTACCACGCCATAACAGCCGTAGAAAGGGAGAGACGTATGTCATATACACGACTGCCCAGCAGCATCACCACTACTCTAGGAAAATGATGGTAAGAAGGAGATGTGTCTCTTTACACAGTCTAAAGTTGCTAGACTTAAGGACTTCCCTCTGCCTCTAGGGAGGTGAGACACCAAGACATGGGTTATACATGACCGTCTTCAGAGGGGCAGATTGCTGAGTTTTCTGAGCCTATTCATCGCCAGGATAACAAGTTCACCTTCCCACGGGAGGAGATCAGCACTCATTAACGTCCACATCTACCTCAGGAGGGAGGGAGGGATGCCGCGTTATTACATAAAATAAAAACCCGCCGCCACACGGAGATCTGCTCTTCAGGAACACCGCCTTTAAAGCGGCGTCGCTCCTTGCGTCCCTCCCGGGTGAAAACTCCTCCGCCACGACCCTGGGTTTTAGCCTTAGCCTGGCGGCGACGGCGTCAATTAGGTGACTCTGAAGTACCCCTCACCAAACAGCACACCAGAGGCCACAGCGCGGACCACACCATCAACTAGCCCGCCACTAACAACACCACCACCACCTTCTCGAGGGCTGTGCCCACTCTCCCACCAGACGTACAGCTAACTCCTCCTCACTAGTGTCCAGCGTGAACGAAGAATGTCACCATAATTCAGATCATGAAAAGAGATATGATATTAAGCTCCTTATATCACTCTCGTTTCGATCAGTCCTCTCCAAGTGCCTGGCCACACATCTCCACACGAATTAAATATTGCATCCGACGCAATGATCAAGTTCATTAGTGACAATATTATGTCCTTAATTGATAGAGAGTGAACGTAAACACTATACAAGCGAAGTATACAAATCTACCTCATATCCATCAGCGAGCATTGAGTATTCGTTCTACAAAGACTTTCAAACACCGGCACAACAAGGGGCAGACTCGCCATCAATATCAACCGAAAAATAACTTTTCGGCAAAGCACACATCATCCACATAAAGCTGTACCGTTCTCAGGTCAGCCAGTAAGCATCCTACATTCAATCCTGCACTGGGAAACAATGTCAGCTGTGACGTAACCTCCACACGAAATAACCGCCTCCGTACTGGCCGCCTCCGTACTGGTGAATCATAACGACTGACGCATGAGATGTAAAAAAGGCTCATGTAGTAGAGTCAGGCCAAAATGATTATGTTGTTAAACACCTGTGTAAACTCTCTCTCTCTCTCTCTCTCTCTCTCTCTCTCTCTCTCTCTCTCTCTCTCTCTCTCTCTCTCTCTCTCTTTCCAGTCGCATCTCAGCTCCTTTGGCAAACATGATGTAGCAGCTTCGCTGTGAGTGGTGGTGACCAGTGGGTTAGCTGTAGGGGGTCACCACTCCCTCCTCAGAGGCGGAGGATAAACCTGGCTGACATAATACCTGCTTGACAGCCCACCTCATACACGAACAGGTCGCTAAGCATCTGTCTCTTGCAGGGGAAGAGAAGACCGATCATCCGTGTGTTGCAGGGGAAGAGGAGCACAGGTCATCCGTGTGTTGCGGGGGAGGAGGAGCCCGATCATCCACGTGTTGCAGGGAAGGAGGAAGGAGCCCAGGTCATCCGTGTGTTGCAGGGGAGGAGCAGCCCAGGTCATCAGCGTGTTGCAGGGGAGGAGGAACCCAGGTCACCCGTGTGCTGCAGGGGAGGAGGAGGAGCCCAGGTCGGCGGCAGTGTGTCGTGAAGTCTTTTGTTTGCCAAACAAACACATGAACGCTCGGCTGTCGGTCACTTTCTTTGTCTTGCTTCCTCGGTCGTCCAGAGTGGCAATAAATTTTCCAGTAATGGACAAGAGCATCATTAAGCGAGTGTGGTCGACGACTTGAGTTTCACTGTCAGCTTTCCCGAAGACATTTCGAGTTCAGAGGACCTAATAACTCCAGGGCTCTGGTGTGAAATGTGGATACTGAGGTACACCCAGCGTGTCGCCACCACCATGAATTAGTCCGAGTCCAACAACCGAAACAGCTTCATGAACAGGAGACCAGAGTGACGACTTTCCTTTATGCCAAGAGCCAACCAGTGGTTACTGAAACTCTGAGAGACAGACGCTGATCTCGACGGGCCATAACGTCTGTGTCAGTGGTACCAATAATGGTACTTTCACAACAGCCGTCTGTTAAAGGTTAGTACGCACGAACAACCTTGAATCAAAGCTTTACGGCAAAAAAGCCCAGAACCTTCGTATATAAAAAGGAACGTGATAAATCTTTACCTTCTATTGCATTTATAGACCTGACATGGCTCAAGGCAGGTGCCATGTGTCTACAAGAAAATAGTGACCGTTCTTCTCTACTGCAGTTAGGAATATGTTCCAAGCTGCTAGGTGACCTGCTGGAAGCCACAACCATTTTTATTTTCTTATTCCAGTCTCCCTTCCAGACCTCTACCCAGAGCCTCTATAACCTTACCTTTGGATATCAAGGACTACGTCCGTCTCGAATACTTGAGAGTATAGGATCCAGTGACTGGTACCATCACTTCATATCTTATCCCTGGGATGTTGAGCTAACCTGGGCAGCCACATCTACTGTAGGTACATCAGCACTTTAGCTCAGTGTGTGGTGGATCTGGAAAGTCTTACAACAACTGACAACAGCTGGAATTCTACTCTTATGTTAAAAATTCGTTAATCCTAGTATAATCTTCGTTCGTTCTTTCAGAAGGAAAGGATGTATTTGATCGTCAGGAATACAGGCATAAAAAGTACAATTCAATCGAGATCACAATGTCTGTCCACCCAGTTGCAATATGAGATGATGTGGAGTCGGGGGGGTGGGTCTCTCTCTCTCTCTCTCTCTCTCTCTCTCTCTCTCTCTCTCTCTCTCTCTCTCTCTCTCTCTCTCTCTCTCTCTTTCTCTCTCCTCTTTGATACTTGCCAATAAGCTTTTCCCCGAACTCTCTTGCGTAAAGGTTCCCAATCGAAAAAAAAAAGACGTGACCTAATATCCCTGATGGGTTAAAAGCATGGAGACCCTTCCTGCAGTACCGAGACCAGTTTAGTATTGCCATCCACTGACATCCTCCTCCTCTTGACCCTAACTCAAAGTTGTGTCTGAGAATTTAAGTTCTGTTTTGTTTGGTTCGTCTGGTGCTCGTTGCCCGAGCAACCAGCGTGTGTGTGTGTATGGACTGGTGACCTGACACTAATTCTCTGAAACCACCGTATTTAGCATTGCTGAACTTGAGTCTATACTTCTAATAACTATAAAACTCTTCCATTTTAATTGTAATGACTTGATTATCAGCGGTAGTAAACTGGTACGCTTCTTGAGAGTTCATTTCTTCCAGCTTCTCACTTATTTATGCTTCTTTCCGCCCCCAGTAAGTCCTTTATTTTGTAGCACCTTAATAAGATCAATTTTGTGTCCCTTTGAGCCGCCTTGTCCATTAACTAGCAGTTACTTTCTGTCCATATGATTGGTCTGTGTGTCTTCGTCCGCAGCGGGGAACGTATTTCTTCTAATTTCTCATTTCATAATATTTTCTTACCTTTCCTCCCATCATTCATCATCCCAAGCCTAGTCAAACGCATCTTCACTCAGCCAGAGCCTTTGACCTGACACTTACGAGTTTAAGGCCAGTGATGTTGGGGGGGTGTTAATGAAGATGAGTTTGTGTACAGTGAAGATGCATGTTTAGAAAATGAGGTGAAAGTCTATCTATGAAGGATGTAGTAAAGATGTGCTTTTACCAATGTCTCCCTCCGCAGTGGAGATGATGATGGGTGATGGTGCGGAGGGAAGAGACATACGGCACTTGCTTGCGAATGTTGGCGTTTCTCTTAATACTTATTTCCCCGCAGCTAGTAATGACAGCTTTACAAAAGCCCTCCGCAATTTATCTATACTTTCATTCTTCTGATATATCCCACAAAGTCAGTTTTGTGTACCATTTTAAGGGAAGACGTACCCTGAGTTTACACGCACTCCAGCTTGTAAACCTTTGCCCTCACACTTATCTCTTTTATGGTCTCGTAAAAAATGAGACGCCTGGTTAGTTCAAAACAAGGGAGTATCTGTCTTAAGATGCTATTGAGCATCTTGTGTAGTTTTTAATGACTGTTTGAAAGACAACAATGAGAAAAAAAAAACAAAAACCGGTGGACATATTGGAAGATGTGGGTTGACTATAATGAATCTGTACACAACATCCAGGACTTTAACCCTTACTCGAGGCCTTAGCCTAAACCTGCATCTTAAAAACACAATTCACAGACTTTCAACCCAAGACTTTACGTCCCCCTAGCCAGGACTCCTCAAGCACCTGTATACTGCAGGGGATGAAGAGCTCCCGTTTGCTTGATCGCGGCAGCTTACCAGCGTCCACCGAGGCCGAGGGACACACCACGTTCGCCAACTGGAGAACCGCCAGGCACACAGTAGCCGTAGACACTAGTTAGACATTCTGTTCGCTGCGGAGGTAAATCCAGCAGCATAAAGAGTTGCTGGGATCCTTGGTGTGCTTGGCCCTTGTGCTTAGCGAGACTCTCACCCAACACCACTACTATCACCACCATCTCCCCTCCCAAACGATAGCCCTAATGGTCATCCTTCTCCCTCTGTCGATGATGACTCGCTGTCATTCTCAATTCTTCGTGGGGGAAAGATACAACTGGTGATAACAGCTGAACGTCACCAACTTCTTCCAGCCATGGCTCCCATCTCACACCCGGATATAACGTCCTACTGGAGCGGATAAGGCTGGAAGACTTTGTGAAATACTAACCCTGAATCCAAACGTGTGATATGCACAAAAAGAAAAAATCCAGAGCCTAAGATTCTTCAACTCCTTGCCATCTACCATCAGAAATAGAATGGGATGCACGGTAAAGAAGTTTACGAATGCACTGGACAAGTATCTAGAAAGCGAACCAGACCAGCTAGGATATGGGGGCTATGTGGGCCTGAGGGCTGCAGCTTCCAACAGCTTGGTCGACCAACGACCACAATCCAACAGTCTGGGCCCAGCCCGGGCTGTGGGGGTGAAGACCAACGATGACTTTAACAAGTTCCTAGGTGATGCTGGACCAATGGTAGATAGGGTAGACTGCTGGCTGACTGGTGGCTCACTTATTCCAGAAATCCAGAGTTCTTCCAGTTCTCTGAGTCAGGAGATAAGAAACTAATTAGATATCCATATGGAAGATGGACTGAGATCCTACACGAATAGCGCTGAGGAGCAGAATGGAACTCTTGGCTCGAGGAGAACCCTCAGCAATAGAGCGCCTTCTTCGTGGCCGCTTCCCCTTTAGCCTCAGCTCCCTGGGCCAGCATGAGTGACGATCGCTGACGGCCAGGGCAGAGGTGCTGCTGGTGAGGGAGGGGGGCTGGGTGCCCTGCTGGTGGTGTGATGGCGGCGTAAGTGAATGGTAATGGTGGTGGTGGTGGTGGTGGTGGTTACGGTGGTGACCGCGTCTGTTTCTTTAATGTTGTAGGCTTCGGTCGCGAGGGGAAAAAAAAAAAATCTTAGACTTGAAATGACATACGTGAATGGGGGGAAAAAAGACAGAAAATGATAGAAGAAAGAAAACAATTCAAAAGGTTCGGAGGAAGTTGAATACCTGCCTCTTGAAAAGGGTTCAGGTCTTGCTTGGTAGGGAAGACATGAAAAGGTGAAAAGTTCCAAAGTCTGGCGGAGTCGGGAAAGAAATAGATATCACTTCACAACGGACTACCACAGTACTCATGTGGTGCAGTGGCTTGCCGAACATGACAAGGTCTCGCAAATAGTGTGGCCACACAGCCAACCAGTTCTCGCTCGGGAACCGAAACCAGAGAGAGAGAGAGAGAGAGAGAGAGAGAGAGAGAGAGAGAGAGAGAGAGAGAGAGAGAGAGAGAGAGAGAGAGAGAGCGAGAGCGAGAGAGAGGCGCTTCTGGGACTGTAAGAAAGGAGATTATGGGGGGGTGGGCACTGCAGGGGGGGGGGAATCTTAGTAGTCACCCAAAAGCTTAGAGGGATAAAGAAAGCCAAAGAGAATTGTCTTTCTTGGTGAGACAGCTATAGTGCCGTCGAAACAAGAAAGCGAAGGAGAGGTTGTACGATAAATGTAAAAGACACTTTTAGGTAAAGAAAACGAGAGACCGTAATACCTCGAGAAACCCGCCACTGGAAGCAAACGAGAGATTGCAATACTTTCTTAGGATAATGGAACGTTTGGTCTCAAGAATAATACGTGTGTTATGACCTCGGGCGCAGATGTAAGGTCAATGCGAGTTGGAGAAATGTGATTTTTTTCTTTTTTGTCCAGGTCCAACATTTGTCAGTCAGGTGCCCTGGCTGAATGGTCTCACAACACGAATGGTGGAGCCACAGACTGAGGGAATGTTGTTGTTGTTGGTTGTTCATGTTGTTGACGGGAGCGGCAGCAGCGGCGGTTGAGGGGATCCCCGAGGGGTTGTGGTAGTAGTAGTAGTAGTAGTAGTAGTAGTAGTAGTAGTAGTAGTAGTAGTAGTAGTAGTAGTAGTGGTGGCGAAGCTGATGTTTGTGATAATGCAGTTGATGGCATCATTGTGTCTGTTGCTGGTAGCAATGTTCGTGGTGGTAGAAGTGCTAGTGGTGGCAATGATGTTGGTTACGGTGGTGACTGACTACAAGGATGTTGGCAGTGCTGGTGGTGGTGACATGGTCAGCCTACGATGCCTCATATGCCTCCATGCCGTACAAAACAGCACCACACGTAACCCTAGTTATCCACCACAGTTTAAGTTACCACATCTAACCGCACCACAACGCTCTGTCACAGCTGATGGTCCAGCACCACTGGTCCAGCATCATCAAGGAACATGCGAGCAGAGGTGAGATGGACGGTAAGAAGTAATCCAGGTGGGTACCATCTACACTGCAAGTGCAAGGGACACGAATATGTGGTAAGAAATAGTGATCCAAAGAGCCAGACTGGTACAAACTGTGATGTAATAAGGTCACGAATGAAAATGCAATGATATATCTCCCACTCAGCTACGTGCTTGAAGTAAGCGTGCGTCTCAGCTTACGCAAATAAGTGTGTCTTAACTGTAGGTATGCGATCGCGCTGTCATGCCAAAGTAATGATATTTCATTGCCTTCCCGCCTGTTGATCCTTGTTAATAAGAGATACATTCATCATACGATGGCACATCAGAGCTTGCCATCTCTATATACCCAGTCCTACCACGATTCAAGGATAGGATGATCCGTCTCTCCAAGAGAATCCGTCAGTCAACATAAGTCCCTTGCACGTCGTTCCAGACGTGGACTCGTAAAGAGAAACTTGCTTGATATTCACCTAAACCAATCTGTTGAGAAATATGCCGCGAGATGCGAATATCTTAGCCTTAACTCTGGCTACAAATGAGGAGCTCGTTAATAAAAACTGTTGTTTTAAATAACTTGTATAAAGCTACGCTTAAGCAAAAGTTTTTGAAGTTATTTAGACGTAAAGAGAATGATCACACACACACACACACACACACACACACACACACACACACACACACACACACCTCGCCAGCGGCATCAGCACCCTTGCCACAGCTCAACAGCCACATCATCTCCCCTGCCACAATTTGTCTGCCACATCACCACCCTTGTCACATCTCGCTAGCCACGTCACCATCCCTGCCACACATCACACCAGCCACATCACCACACCTACCGCACGTCGCCGCACCGGCCAGCTGACAGGATTTCCCCTCTTGTGAATACCCCAGGACCTCAAGCAGTTTGCTCATCTTTCAATACGTCCCACACATCCCAGTGTTGCATTCCCCTCTCGTCACGGAGCAACATTCCCCAGATATCCGACATTCTTACATCGTCTGCAAGACCTCTCTCGCTTATGCATTATACACTCGCCTCCACGACTGCTCCTACCTTAAGATAAAGATGTATCGCTCTGCTGTGCACGGCTGGTGGGGTGAAAAAAAAAAAGAATCCCTGTATTCCATTCTCAGTTGCCCTTCTCATTAGCAAACATCCTGGTCTCATTAGCACACATGTGGGACTCGCCTTTACACGTACCCTCGCTAATTCCAGCGACTTAAGCTCCTACGTTATCCAAACGTGTATCTCATAATTCTTCATCCCACCGCACACACACACACACACACACACACACACACACACACACACACACTCACTCCCAGCGACACTGACAGTCACATATCCCTGGCGTATCATTCGACTCAGACCGGCGTGTGCCCGTAACTCGCTCTATTGTCAATATAGATCCCCACGCATCATGACTTCAATCCTTCGATCGTTAAGGTCCTTTCCTTACCTCCCTACATCCCCCAACATCGCCTCCTCCACTCTGTACACGATGTATCGTCCTTAACATATTCCCCTGCTATTTCCTCTCGGTCTTATCCCACATTCCCACACATCTGTCAACGTACTACTCTATGCCTTCGTCTCAACGATCACTGTTCTTCAGCGTGTCGACCATAAAGTTCTTGAACTCATCTCCTTCACTGTCTCACCCTCTATCTTTCGTAGCAAACGAGCATAACATAATCAACTTGTTCATGAAACGCCATCAGTTTCCAAGTGCACTTTCGTGTAATGATCACGTCATCAGGGGAGATACAAGAATGAGACAGAAGACGTAGAACAGTCAGTTGATGATATACAAGGAAGAGACATAGCTAAGACGCCATAAATATCTATTTACACCAGCTTCTCTCCCTCTTCTTCATCTACGGCGAACGGTGCCTCCAAATGAGCGAAACTGTTTACCTCACCCCCCCCCCCCCACACACACACACACACACACACACACTGGATCACCATCGTGAGGTGTGTAAAGCTGTCCGTACCGTCATATTGTCCTCGGGGCTACCATGTCACCGAGCATGACCTCCCCGCTTCCTTGACTGCTACCCTCTGACCTCGTAATCCACTCCGCACGTCAACTTTCAGCATAAAACTTTTTTCATTATCATTAACCCCCCACCCCCCACCTTCCCCACCCCCCCAGAAAGCCTGAAAGCATTTCTGCGTGTCTGGAACCTTTTTACTCGCCCCATGAATCCTAGGACACACAAGTTGGCAAATTCTTCATCATCAACCCCAACCCAGAACCTTATTTTCTCGTATCCTAACTGGAACGATTGCCTCACTGGAGTCAGTGAACTTCTGAGTTCCGCCACTTGAGAACAAACAGCGCACGTCCACTTAGTCCTAAGGATCCACTTAGAATTAAGGGTAAAGTCAAAATAACAATCCTTAAAATACGTTATCCAAAACACGTACATAGTAAAGAGCTGTGGTATTGTTTCATTCAGTTTATATAATGGTAAGATGACTGCACAACGGTAAAATGATTATGGAAAAAAAAACTGAAACCTTTAAATGATTTGAAGAAAATAAATTCAAGATTGCTGACGAAGTGAAAATAAAAAGAATTCTACGACTTTTTGTTTAAGAAAATGAGATGAGATATCATACGGAGGCCAACTGAAGGATGAGAAGGTCGTGATGACAGATGGGGGACGACGTGGACTCTTGGGACGCTGTATACTATGGGTGGAAGCTCGTTTAAGAATGGACTACAATGAAGGTTATGAAGGGATGTGTGAAGGTGGCTGCTAACACGACAAGGCCGGCCACAAACAAAAGCCTTCACCACAGTGCTACGGTGGCAGCCTGCATGATACGGATGATATCATGGCAACCAACATAGAACTGGGGCCAGACAGAAGAATATACCAAAGAAAGATAGATGGCACCGTGCATAGCCACACACACACACACACACACACACACACACACGTATCATCAGGTGTTCCATATTCATACACTCAGCCACGAGGGATCTTGCGATGGATGATGAGCTGTTAAACTAACAGATGCCGCAGTGAGCATCGTCCCACAAACAGAGATTAGAGAGGTGAGAACAGTGGTAATACATGAGGCAGCTTGGGAACAGTGGTAATACGGCAGGAGGAGCAAACACAGAGGAGCAGGGTTTGGTGAGGGTGTTTACACAAACGCAAAAAAATCTGGGTCACCAAGAGTACAAAAGCCTCCCCCACTCCCAACACCAGCGAAAAATGTGGTCACTGTCACACCCAACTTATCATGACCATCTTGGAGTGGGCGGCAGTATCTCACTTCCACAATCTCCAATAGCCTCTCCCAAAGCTCTCCGGCCCTGGTCAGGCTGCCTCCAAGGCTCCTGCTCAAGCCTCAGCCGACAATGTGGGGGAAAAAAACGGACTATTTACGGTTTTTCTCTCGCGGTGTAGCTTTTTAGAAACATCCAAGGTTCCTTTTATTGCCTACAGAGAGAAGAGAGAGAGAGAGAGAGAGAGAGAGAGAGAGAGAGAGAGAGAGAGAGAGAGAGAGAGAGAGAGAGAGAGAGAGAGAGAGAGAGAGAGAGAGCAAACGAGTAACAGAAGACTTACTGGCCTGTAATGAGGTTATCTGCAGCAGGAATGAGGACCGTCATTACTTTCCATCTAGTTAATTGCAATTTACCCTCCGGAAGTAATCCTCTTGTCTCTTTCTTCTGTGAACGAGTCTATTGTTTTGACATGATAATAGCAAGCAGCTGACGCAGAGACACTCTTTGTAAAGAGGAATTTCCCTGTATCGATGTGAAACCTCTTACTGCTGAGATTCAGCTCAGAGTTTCTGGGATAAAAAGAAAAGAAAAAGGAGTTCCCTGGGCACTTCGAATCGAGTATTCTTCTTCTTCTTCTTCTTCTTCTTCTTCTTCTTCTTCTTCTTCTTCTTCTTCTTCTTCTTCCTTATCTTCTTTTTCTTTATAACCCTCCAAGACTTTAACCGAGTCATTAACAGACTTCGTACCGGTAGAGGAAACAGTTCCAGATGTATGAATCTTTACTGACCTGACTTGTCGGTTCTGCTATTAAGCTTGGTGCACTTTCCTGAACTCTCCTGAAGCCTATCTCGACCCATGCTGACGATCTAGAGACCAGAACTGAACCACAAACACAATGATGTTCTCCTGATTATGTACGAAGTTTGGTTCTATTTGGTGGACGTTCTAACGTATGCATCAATGGGTGTAAGGGGAGTAAATGCATCTTTTCAACACTGGGTCCTACTTGAATACATGTGGTACAGACACAAAGAAGACGGAGTAGGTAAGACGGGTGTGTGACATAGAGTATTCACGATCTTCGGCGCAGGAGAGGACTGTATGGGATTTTGTCAGATCATATGGTCATTATATAGACGTCACCGTTTTTACTGTATAAGGCATAGAACTAGGAATACTGGAGAAAAAGGGAAGTGAAGGACAAAGTTCAAGATGTAAGGCTTAATTTCCGTGAGAAGTTACATGAGGGGGTGAGATATATTAATGAAACAGTACAGGAAAAGGTCTGAGCTGATGTGGAGGCAGTTTCAGGAGTGTATCGTGAGAAGCTGCTGGAGAGGTGTGCGGCACTGTAGGTGTAGGTTGTGGATAGAAAGGTACAGCACGGTAGAATGAAGAATGAGGAAGGCAGACTTGAGGAGAGAAAGAGAGTTTGGAGAAAAGGAGCTTGGCACCTTCCAGATGATGAATGGAGGGCAAAGAGGTTACAATACACAATGCTGAATGGAAAAGTTAAAATAATGTTATAAATAAATAAAAGAAAATCAAATAAAATCATCTGAATACAATGAACGAGAATCTAGAGACAACGAACGAACTATCTTGGAAGAGAACTACACAGATCAAGGAACTAAACATTACGTAAAGATAACTAAGTTATCTTTACCGCCATGCCTGGAGCAGTTATTGTGTAGCCGTACTTCGTCTTCGGCCAAGCTTATTTGATACCTTTTCCCTGTGAACAGGATCAACTAGATATCAAAAGCTAGATGACTGTAATGCCACATTACGTGACTGCGGATGTATGTAGAGATGCGTAACGTACGCTCATATCATAATGTCTTCTCCAGTCTGACGCAAAGATCTATCCACATAACGTAATATCACACTACCATACATAAATACCTGGTATGGAGACAAGACAGTACTTTCTTTAATCAGTGCCCCCCAACAAACCCTGGCTAACATCACTTGGACCATCATTATTTGAAGACGTTAATACTAAGCTCTCTAACGCACAACGAGTGAGAGCTTTTCGGTGTCAGTCACTCCACTGCATTTCCACATCACCAGTCAATACATGGAGACCTGAGCTGTATTGCCCGCAATGGTATGACACCTGTGAGTGCCAGGGGGTCACAAGTTCCGTCACACAGGACCTCAGGTGATAGCACCCTGATGCTCGACGTCTCTAAACAGATAGTCTGATCAACAGCCAAAATCCAGGAGAAAGATGATAAGATAAATATCTTCAACACGTACTGGACACATGGAACAGATAATAACAATTTACCTGTGGGAGCCGAGGGTTCGAAACCCGTTCCCACCGTGCGGCAGGCAGGTCCAGTGGTTGGTTAGCCAGCCAAGCGCCCACAGGTAAATCGTTATGATAAACTATGTAACTGATAGTTGGCACTGACAACGATCTACTCTCGGCCCATCAGTCCGTCCCAATAGACTCTGGAAGGCGTCATATCAAAAGAGCACACACACACACACACACACACACACACACACACACACACACACACACACACTTCAGTCTTCATCTTAAGGATATCTGACAGGATGTCAGTTGGACCCTAACATCTCTTGGCAACTTTTCCAGAGCCCAAGCGCGGAATCCCAATGAGGTCTAAGGTCCCACCACAT